>NC_062274.1:42505288-42805723 GCF_916048215.2 Malus sylvestris
TACTATGGCTGCTAATCAACACAAATAAGACTCAAAAACACTAAACTAGACTCTATAAACTCAAAACTGACTTAAAACACTCAAAACAGCAACAATCAATAAAAAAGATTCAATTCTAGACCTAACAAGTGATTTGGACGAAAATAAAACTTAACTTGACTCAAAAGACTAAAAGAAAACAGATTATGACTCAACCAACAAGACTTAATGAAAGGGGGTTTGTTTTTGACGAATTTAAAACTTAAAACAAAAACTTTGCATAAAACACTTTATAAAAACGAATTTGATGAAATAAAAAGGGTGAAAGGCTAGCTAGAGGGTCATTCTCCACACATGACATATGCAAACAAACCAATTTCCAGTTATTATTCCTTTAGATTATGAATGACAACACCCCAAGTTAACCGTGATAGCACAAATTAACCATCAGATTTTCCTTATTTCATTGAATTGGATGGGATACGCATCATAACCAAATTATCCTTCTCAAGTCCCCTAACTATGAAAAGCATGATAGAAAACACATCAAAGGTCCTTAAGTTATTTGAAAACCATAAGCATTGATGAGGCATTCGTAACTATGAAAAGCATGATAATCCTACCAAGGATTCACGTAACACGATCGTGAGTAGCAACCTCCACTACTTGTGAATATAAGTTCATAACGATTAGATAAAACTCTCTTATACTCTAGCATCAAGTTCATGCATGCAAACTAAGTATGCATCCTCAATTAACACACATAAACAAGTTTTAATAACTCAGATAAGCAAATCACATTCAAGACTCAAGAAACAATAACTGGTTGTAATCAATTCATATAAAGCATATAATCATGGCTTCGAATTCACCTCTAACTACAAAGAAATTAGTTCCACATGTCTTTAGAAACTAAAAATAACATTAAAACCAACATTGAAACAAATTTAAAGTTAGAAAGAACCAGGAACATCCCAGCAACTCCAATGGCAGATTTGAACCCTCCTTGGATTGCAAGCCACGACACAAAGCTCCATCTTCCTTCCTTGTTGCGTTACTTGATGAATCTCTAAGGAATTGGCGTGAATGGTGTAGAATGAATATGGGGGTGGTGATTTGAATTGTGGCAGAAATGATGTATTTATAGGCTATAACCCACAGCACCAAGGTGGCATAGGAGAAGGTTTTAACACTCCAAATCCACAAGGAATAGGCCATCTAGAAGTCAGAAACCAAAGAGAATAGGGATAGGGGGTGCCGCAGGTATTAGAACTTCTAGAAGGGATGTTTCAGCACATATTTCTGAACCTAAAGGGATAAGGATACACGATATGGGTTCAGAAAAGGATTACAATTCCTAAATTACCAAGGAGATGGCATATATGCGGCACATAAGGGATAAGGGTTCTAGAATCTAAAATATGTATTTTAAATGCATAATTATCCCTTATAAATAGCTGAAATTAAGGCACAAACTGATTTTGATAAGATAAGATAGGATAAGGCTAGATTAAGAAATGATAAGATAAGATAAGATTAGTTTGGATAAGATAAGGTTGGATAAGGTTTTGGATAATGTCTTTTTTTTTTTAGATAATCCTTATCTTCTTTGCCTTGGATTTATTTCTTCAACTCTTTAGCACATTCCTAGACATCTTTGGTCTTCAAATGCGTCCATCCATCTTCCTACACTCATAAATTATCCATTCGATGCCCAAAACTGCTCTAAAATGCTCCAAAATGCACTTTCTTGCCAACTTTGTCATTTGGACCTACAAACACACGAAAATAGCTCAAAACACTATAAACACAAACAAACTATGAAAATGCAAGAAAACAGCTAACAAAGTCGTATAAATATGCTCATATCAGGTGATGGTCTACTCGCGCTTTTCCTTTGCTAGATCTAAGCTTGTGGCCATCTCCTTACTGTTCTGATTAATATTTGGCAGTAGAGTGCTGATGCTTGGCACGATGATGTTGGGAGGAATGATTGCTTCCGAACCAAATGCCAAAGAGAAAAGATTTTCACCGGTTACTCATCTTTTGGTGATGTGATATGCCCATAGACATCTAGGGAGTTCATCTAGCCATTTTCCCTTCTTGTCGGTGAAGGATTTCTTGAGGCAATCGAGGATTGTCTTGTTAGATGCTTCGACTTGCCCATTGCCTTAAGGATATCTTGGCGTGGACATGTGCTGCTTGATGCCATACTTTTGGAAGAACTTCGCCAAATCTTTTCCCATGAATTGCGGGCCGTTATCGATGACAATGAACTGATGAATGCCAAATCGGCAAATGATGTTCCTCTATATGAAACGCTCTATGTCCATCTGAGTCATGGTTGTCATGGGCTATGCTTCTACCCATTTGGTGAAGTAATCGGTTGTCACGATCATCATGCTTCTGCCCCCAGTAGCAGGCGTCATAGGTCCTACCAGGTTGATTGCCTGTTGCATGAATGGCCAATGACTCGTCTGCGGGTGTAGTTCGTTGACAGACAGTGCTAATACCGGCTTATAGCATTGGCAGTGGTCGTACTTTTGTACTAACTCCGTAGCATCTTGGTGCATGGTAGGCCAATAGTAGCCTGCGTTAAGAGCCTTCTGTGCTAAGGATCAGCCTCCGAAATGATTTCCACAAACGCATTCATGGATTGAGCTTAGAACCTTTAGGTCATCGGGAGGCACTAGGCAGCAAAAATGTGGTCTGGTGTAGGATCTTTGGACAAGAACGTCGTTCCACATGTAGTAGCGTGCCTCTTTTATTTAGAGCTTTCTAGACTCCAACCTTTCCATGGGGACCGTGCCATTAACCAAGTAGTCTATAATATAACTTTGCTAGTTAGGAATTGAGTCTTGGGCTAGGCTTGGCAATGCATTGGGCTTGCATTGGGTTTGGGCAGCACAGGCTAGCTCCGCTAGAGCTTAGGCCCTTAAAGGTTAAAGTGGCATGGCTCGAGCCGTGGTTGTGGCACCATGAACCTTGTCGTGGGTGGCCACCGTAGTGGTTGCCACTGGGGTGCCTCGTGGGGGTGCTGATAGGAGCATATTTATGCGACTTAGTTAACATGTTTTGTTGCATTTACTTAGTTAGTTAATGCTTATAAGAGTGTTTTAAGCTATTTTCATGTGTTTGTAGGTCCTAATAAAAAAGTTGGAAAGAAAGTGCATTTTGGTGCAATTTGGAGCAATTTTGGGCCAAAATGGATTGCATGCATATGGAGCAAGTGGGATGGATGTTTTTGGTGTTTTAAAAAGGGTTTCAACACATGCAAAAATCTGAATAATGAAGTTGAAGTGTGAAAGTGTGCAGATACATACACTTAAGGAACAATTTGAAAGGAAAAGAAGTGAAAGATGTCATTTGTTGGATTGCTTTACAAGATGTATTCACATTTTCAGCAACTACAAACATAATTGCAAGCTGAAATGATGCATAGCATGTGTGTAGAGGTGTAAAGTGGCCGAAAGTTGATGTTTGCAAGATGAAATGATGCAAAACATGTGTGTGAAAGTTGTCTAACAGCTAGTACATGTGGAAAAGGGATGGAATACAAGGCAAATGCATCAGAAATTAAAGAATGAAGGCACATGGACAGCTATAAAGGAGTTGAATTAGCAAAAGAGGAATGATTGCCTTTTGTTAAAGGCAAGACACAATGATAAAAGAGCATGTAAACTAGCTGTTTTTGCATCATTTTGGTCTTTGTTTGTATTGTTTATTAAAGCCACTTGAGTGATTCTTTGCTTTGGAGCTTCTATAAATAGGGAGTGAAGGGAAGAACACTACACATTACACTACATCAAAAACACAATCAGCCACACCACCCATTCTCCATCCATTCTTTTAGCCAAACCCATCTACACATTCATACACTACGTCACAAACACATTTTCAGCCATCTTTCTCTCTTTTGCCACACCCCCCATCCATTCCTCCATACAAATACCATCCAAACCTGTCCCCAAAACCTTGTGCCGCATCAAAGAGGAAGGAGGAGAAGCCTTGGACGTGCATGCCATTCAAGTTAGGATCGTTGGAGCATTTAGGTGTTTTCTTTCTTTTGATTTCAATGTTTAAATTCTATACTCTTTGTTTTGTACGTATGAGGAACTAAACCCCCCATTGGCTAGGGGGGATTCGAAACCATGTTTATGCTTGCTATATGATTTGATTACTTCCAATTGCGTTTCATAAGTTGTGAATTCAATTTACTTATCTACATGAATTAAAACTGATTTGTGTGTGTTGGTTGAGAGTGCACGCTTAATTTTCATGCATAAGTTTGATGCTAGGATATAAGGGAATTTCACCTAATCGTTATGAACTTATATTCAAAAGTACTAAAGGTTGTTGATCACAATCATGTTAAGTAAATTCTTAGCAGAAGTTTCATGCAATTCATAGTAACGAGTGCCTCGCCAATGCTTATGATTTTCATAGAACTTAATGATCTTTGCTTGTATCTTTGTTATGCAATTCATGCAGGGAACTTGTGAGGAATGCTTTGGGTTGTCGTATGCAATTCATCCAATTCGATAACTTTAGGAAAATCTGAGGGTTAATTAGTGCAATTCACGGTTAATTTGGGGCGTTGGGAATTCATGGTTTATTGAGAAACAATTGGAAATCATTTTGTATGCTAGTGTGACATGTGTGGAGAAGAACCCCTTAGCTAGCTTTCCATCCATTCACTTATATCAAATTCGTTTTAGAATCTGTTCAATTTACAAAGTTTGTTCTTGTTTTCAATTTTCATCAAAACTCAATCCCCATTTATTTTGAAGTGTTAGATTAGTTAGAAATCAATTTAGTTTGTGTTTTTAAGTGTCTTGAGTCAAGTCATAACCCAATTTCGTCCAATTTAGTGTTAGGTGTTCAAAACTGCCCAAAAAGTGTTTTTAAGGCAGTTTTGAGTGTTTATTTGCTGTTTTTAGTCTTTTGGTTTGTTGTAGTGTTTTATAGTTTAGTTTTGCATTCTTTGAATCTAGTTTAGTGTTTTAAACTTTATTTTTACGTTTTGAGTCAGTTTCAAGTGATTTGGCAATCCCTCCTAATCCCCGGCCTAGAACGATCCCTACTTACATATTTTGCTACAATTGATAAAAATAGGGTTTAATTTGTGTGCTTATATATTTCGCATCAGGTGCCGCTCCATTTACCGCTATGTTGAGCCTTGTAGATCGTCGCAGTCCTAATCTTTGAATGTTGGAATTTCCGTTCGTCGAGGTTTTTGAATCTCTTGCCATTGTATTTTTCTTTTACGTTTTATCAAAGGATTTTTAGAAATAAAAATTCCTAGAATAAGAATGTACGAAAAATCTACAAATAGGCAAAGAAACAAGAAACCTTGGATGTGAGAGTCTTTTACGAGCGTGTGACTCAACTCTCAATGAAAGCACCAATTTGTGGTTGCAAATTTCTTCCTCCTTATTCTTGGACAAAATTGCACCTACAAAACAAATAACGCCTTTGGTCAAGACCAAGATCCTCACGCACCCACGATGAATGAGGAGGGCTTTGGCCAAAGAACCTCCGATGCCAAAGTTAGAAATTTGAGGGAAGAGTGTTTGGAGAATTTAGAGAATTTTGTAAGAGAATTGGAATTGAGTTTTGGAGAGAATGAGGGGTTTATATAGGGATGTTGCCGGCCCCCTTGGGAGAGGAAGGACCGGCCACTTGGATGATTTTGTGGGTTAGGTTCTTCATTTGTGGTTAATTAGCTAATTAATGGAATAATTAATTAATTAATTAGCTAATTAATATAATAAAAGATGAATGATTTGGGGGTTACCTTATGGAGAAGATATGATGAGGATAGATGAATTAGGTTATAAATAAATACCTATTTTGGACACTTTTGACTTGATTGATGGATAATTGTCCATTGCTCACGCGTAGGAATTCCGGTGTTCCCTGAGGGTAATTTTGTCTTTTTTACCCAAAAATCCACGTGTCGCCTCTTGATTATTTTTGGCTTCACAGTATGCATTCAACCTTGCAAAACATAAGAAATTTTCTAGAATTTATGTGGAGGGAAGCTTTAAGTTAGTTATAGATGTTGTGGAAAGAAGGTGTGATGTCCCTTGGAAATTTGAGACACGATTGATACATTCATTGGTTGGTCTCCTCCTTACATTATGTGACTTGAAAACATATTTTCGAAAAACAAACTTTGTAGCTGATGTTGTGACTAATGTGGGTTTATCCCTCTCTAATATGCATATTTCGGATATAAGACTCTTCCCTTGTGGGCTACTCTTGCTTTTATATTTGATTATAATCGTACTAGTTCTTCGCGAGGTTTCTCGCGTTAATTGATTACTTTTTGAGCAAAAAAAAATAAGCACCTTTTAGGAAAACCCCAATTATTTGAAAATTTTGATTTACACCCATTGACCATCTTTATAGGTCAACAAACTTTTCTTATTATTGTCAGATCTTGAACATGATATACTAATATGTTCATCATGAAGGAGGTGGATTGTCTGCCCTCCCATTTTCATAATCTTCTCATCTTCTTCTGTTTGTGTGGTCACAGTTAAGCCACGTCAACATTTTATATTGATTTTTTTATAGATTTAATAAAACAAAAAGTAATAGGAATATAAAATATTAACTTGGTTTAACCGTGACCATACATACAAGAGGGGATGTGAAGAGTATGGAAATGGGAGGGTAGACAATCCACCTCCCATCATGAAAGCCACATGTTTTTCTCATTGTATTTCATTTTGATATACCATGGTATGTTCAATTGTTAAAGTCAAAGTCAATGGTGTCCACAATTTTTTCATTTCATTATTTTGTTCCAAAATCTTTACAATGTGTTTAAATGAATAAATTTAAGATTACTAAAAAAAATTTAAAATGACAGAAATTTAAATAACGGGATTTTATTTTCAGAAACTGAATACGGAATTTGTTATTTTTAAGCCCTTAATCATGGAAATTAGGAAATGACACATATTTACATGAAATTTAAATTTTGGAATTGAAGGTCCCAAATTCCAAAGTCTTTTTTCACACGAAAATTTTAAATTTCTATATTTACGAATTCAAACAAGAAAATTGGTGCATGTCCCAATTTATAAATTCTAGCTTTTATCTAAAATTCAAATTTATTTTCCTAATCCAAACATAATTTTAGTGTTTTAATTTTAATGGTTGACACCAAATTTTAACGCCGAATAATTATGAATCATTAGTTATCAAGTTATAAAGAGACCGTAACAAGAAATAATTATATAAAATTATTTTTTATGGTGAAAAACGTAAGAATAAGATATAGTATCTAATTTTTTGACATGTAAGTCCGGTCCAGATGAACCGGCTATTAAATGGCTGCAGGGTTTGCTGGTCGATGGAGCCATCCAAGTCACTAAACACTCCATTATTTGCAGAACGTGTCTTCTCTATTTCTCTGACTAGTCTGATAGCAAAGGCCAAAAAGTAGATCTCATTTTTCACGCTAAATAAGAAAAGCAAAATAAATAATTCAAATTTTGACAAAGATCGTCTTAACCTTTGGGTTAAGCATAAATTTTTAAGTTTTAAACCCTCCCAAAATTGCTTCAACAGCTGGGCCTAAAATAAGTTTTGAGTTAAAACTTATTTTGAGGCAAATATCAGCCAAGATTTTGACCTGGGTTAAAGATCCTGGCAAATAATGCGTGTAGACACGCCGAGAAAATGGGAGATCGCGCAGGCATGATGCACCCAACATGCAGAAACACGAGTGCGTTGGGCCCATTCTGATGAGTTGTTGGCCACCCATAATGAGCCCAACGGCTCAATTTCAATCGGACAACATGCATTATTGGACTGTTGGTTGATCCAACGGTCCATATTCAAGATTATTAATTTTTAAATTTAAGTTTATAATTACATTAAATCCAACCACTGAAATCGAGTATGATCAAATCTAATGGTAAAAAAAAGGGGGGGCTTTTAGATCCAGGTCCAAAATCATAGAGTGTTTTTAAGAGTGAGTCCAGTTATCTAATTATATGTATTTATTTCTTTTATACTCATTTAATGTTTTCTAAAAATATTAAAAATCAATTAAAATCTTTTAATATTATGCATTTTCCAACTCCAAAATATCTAATTAATATCTTATAACAAAAAAAACTAATACACTAACATAAATCTATCTGCAAAATATTCTACCCTAACTCAAGTAGAAATTTTATGAATGTATAATATACTTATAAGTGAGATATGAAACTTAGAAAAAAAAACATAATATACCTACAAGCAAGACACATTAATTTGTGACAAATTGACTATGAAAAAAAAATCTGTCATATAGGTAGATAAATAAAATTAACCTATAATATAGGTTGATTATAAAAATTAAAATAAAATCTATAAATAGGATAAAGTAAGAGGAAGAACAAGAAATAACAAATAAATAAATAAAAATAAATAATCAAAGAGATAATTAGGAAGAAATTTGATTTTTACAATAAATTTTTTCATTGAAGAGATAATTAAATAATTAAATTTAAGGAATTGGACTTATTTTAATAAATTGGATTATTCCTACTATTGACTCAAAAAATTGGACTTATATCAAGTCTCCCCCAAAAAAAAAAGACCTAAAGACCCAAAATTAAATCCGATGACTAAAACGGTTTACAAAATTTAATTAAATCAAAGTTCACCTAAAACTCTATAAATACTTATGTATTTATTCAAACATCCACACAAATTCACTTTTTCTCATACAATTGTTCTATTTTTTTTTTCTTTCTAGCCACTTCCACAACTATTTCTTCCTATTTCTAAATTTTTTAAGATGGCAAGAGATCATATTAGAGGACATAATTGGTCAAATGATCAAGATGTTCCTTTGTGCTTGGCATGAGTTTGTACTAGTGAAGATGATGTCATTGGCACAAATCAAAATAAAAAAGTTTTGCGGGCTAAAATCATTGAGAAGTTCAATTCCAACTCCAACACCAACCCGAGGGAAGTTGGACACCAACCCAAGAGAAGTTTGTAGTGTTTACGATTAGTGGAAAATTATTAACAAAGCGTGCACTTTTTGGAAAGGAAGCTTGGAGAAAGTCTTGGTTGACATGGCTAGTGTAAGGAGCGCCCAAGAAGTGTTGAGTGTCTCCCTTCATAGTTTATTTTTCATGTACACAATCTTTTTTGCAACTAATTGGTCTTTATGTATTCCTTGCATAGGGTGACAAAGCAATAGTGATTTACAAGACAAGAACTATGCCCAAATATTAAACTTTTAAGTTGCATCATGCTTGGGACGTCCTTAAAGATTGTCCAAGGTGGGGAACCAATGCAGACCAATAATGGGAAAAATTATTTGCTAGTGAAGCCTCAAGCATTAATGCTGACAATCAAAGTGACGATTTGGTGACCCCATCTTCTATTTCAAGGCCCCAGGAAGAGATAAACAAGAAAAAGCAAAGAGAAAATGAAGGATGCAAGATCCAATTGGTACAAGATTCGGTGACCCCGTCTTCTTCTAATTAATTAATGACTACATTATTTATGTGGCATGTAATTTAGGACACTTTCCAAATACTTGGATTCGTTTCCTTATTTTTTTGGTTTTGCTTGGTTGAAGTTTTGAGTTTCTTTTCGATTGGTACATTTCTAAATTTTAGGCCCTTTTCTTACTTCAATAATTTCATGAAGCTCATGAGGCATCTTATTGGTATTGTTGTATCAATTATTAACTTTTGTTGGATGTCATTTTATATAAGCAACAGCTATGAAAAAAGAAATGTATGTTGTAAATAGTATAATATGTATGCCCACATGCATACAGTGAACATGTCATATGTTTAACAGTGTTTTTGTTTGTTTCCATGGTGATGCTCTATAAATAGAGCTTTACGAATGTTCAACAAAGAAGAGAAAAAAGGAAGAGAAAAATATCTAATAGTAATAATATACATTACTTCCTCTGCAACAGCTTGTGTTGGTATAATACTCTGCAACTGCTTCGTTCCTGTCCCGAATAAAGGTTATCTCTCTATAACTTTTACATTTTTATAACACGTTATCAGCACGAGTCTCTAAGTATAACCATGTCTCATTTACATTCACTAAACAATAAAGGAAATCATTATCTCATTTCTCTCTGCCGAACGAAAAAAAAAAAATGTTTCCTCTAAGGTTTTTCCTGTTCATCTTCTTCATCTGCCTCAACTGCGCGGTATATCCTCGCGACGAACTATTTGCTCCATGCCTGCTCGTAGTTCTCCAACTAGCGGTTACATACATCTTTGATTACTTGTTTGGTTTGGATATTGATTACTAACATAGTATTTATATTGATTTTACTGCAATCCAAGATGGTGCTGTACAATCGCCCATCTTGAACTGCAAATTTCATCTTACTGCGATCCAAGATGGTGCGGTATCATCGCCTATCTTGGACTGCAGATCTACTTTTACTGCAAATTTCAGGTGGAGCGGTATAATCGCCCTCCTTGCTCTTCAAATTTAAATTTACCTGTTATTTAATTTCATTGCAATTTTAGGTGGAGTGGTATAATCGCCCTCCTTGTTCTCCAAATTTAAATTTACCTGTTATTTAATTTCATTGCAATTTTAGGTGGTGCGGTATAATCGCCCTCCTTGTTCTCCAAATTTAAATTTACCTGTTATTTAATTTTACTGCAAATTTCAGGTGGAGCGGTATAATCGCCCTCCTTGTTCTCCAAATTTAAATTTACCTGTTATTTAATTTCATTGCAATTTTAGGTGGTGCGGTATAATCGCCCTCCTTGTTCTCCAAATTTAAATTTACCTGTTGTTTAATTTCATTGCAATTTTAGGTGGTGCAGTATAATCGTCCACCCTGCTCTGCGTATTTCAATTTTCTTGCTACTTGAGTGGTGCGGACTAATCGCCCATTCCATGTTACATTCTTTTAATGAGAATGGTGCGGTACAATCGCCCTTCTCATTCACCCTGAAAATCTCGAGCCAGAAGTTTCGAGTGCTTATCATTTTAGCCTGAAGATCAAAATGAAAAATTTGTAAGAACCAGAAGTTCTAACATCACATTCCTCTAGGAATACATATTACTGCAAGTTCTTACACATCTCATTTTCTTTCAGAAAAGAAAATGACGAACTTGGCTAAGCTTGAATATGCTGCCCTGGACATTACCGGGAAGAATTACCTTACTTGGGTACTTGATACCAAGATTCATCTGGAAGCAGGGAATCTTGGAGATACAATCAGGGAAGAAAGCAGCTCATCTTCTTAAAATCGGGCGAAGGCTATGATCTTTATTCGCCGCCATCTTGATGAGGCACTAAAGAGTGAGTACTTAACGGTTGAAGATCTGTTAGCTCTCTGGGAGGCCTTGCGAAGCAGATATAATCACCAGACAACGGTGATTCTTCCAAAAGCTCGCTATGAGTGGTCTCACCTGAGAATTCAGGATTTCAAATCAGTGGCGGAGTACAATTCTGCGTTGTTCAAGATTACCTCTCAGATGAAGCTCTGTGAGGATACCATTACTGATGAAATATTGCTGGAAAAGACTTACAGCACATTTCATGCCAATAACGTGCTCCTGCAGTAGCAATATAGAGTGCGAGGCTACACTGAATACAACCAGCTGATATCTATGCTCCTGGTAGCTGAACAGAACAATGAGCTCCTGATGAAAAACCATAATTCCCGACTTACTGGATTTGCACCATTCCCAGAAGTAAATGCTACTTCCCTCGAAGTGAACGCCACATCCTCTGGTGGTAATTATCATAAACAAGGACGTGGCCACAAACGAGGTCGATGGAATAGGAAAGGCAAGAACCATGGTGGTCAGTTTCACAACCAGGTTCAGAGGCATAATTTTGGCCCGAGCTTCAAAAATGTGAATCGTCACAAAGGCAAAGCTAACATGACCAATGCTCCCAGGAACTCTGAAGGAGCCTGCCATAGGTGTGGTGGCAATGGGCATTGGGTGCGAACTTGTCGTACCCCAAAACATCTGGTGGAGTTGTATCAAGCCTCCCTCAAAAAGAAGGGTGTCGAGACCAATTTTCTCGACCAGGCTAAACCAATGGATATACCTGATCCAGTGTTTGATTTATCAGGGCAATTTGACGCAACTCACCTAGATGTTTCAGACTTTATTATGGAAAGGGGGAATGAAGTATATCGGTCCGACTAAATCGTTTATGTTTGATGTACTTTTATTATGCTGAACTTGTTGTCTAAAACTAGTTTTTCAAATTCAATAAAAATGGCATGTAAATTTCCTGTTATAAATTGTTTGTTAACTGTGATTCCATTTACTCAGAAAGCATGGATAAAAACTGTGGTTATTCTCAGAACATGAGAAATGGCGGAGATATTTGTCTTGCAGATAGTGCAACCACACATACAATACTTCGTGATCGAAAGTATTTCTCAAGCTTAATGCTTACAAAAATAGGGGTAACAACAATATCAGGACCTTCAGATGTGATTGAAGGCTCAGGGAAAGCCCAGATTATGTTACCAAATGGAACAATATTGTCCATACAAAATGCATTGTATGCTACTCGATCTACTCGAAATTTGTTGAGTTTCAAAGACATATGTCTAAATGGATACCACATTGAAACGAAAAGTGAAAAAATGTGGAGTATCTATGCATTACCTCCAATGATACCCAGAAGCGTATATTGGAGAAGTTGCGTGGTTTTTCGAGTGGATTATATTATACATACATAAGGACAGTTGAATCATATACTATCATGAACCAGAAGTTCATTGATTCAAAGGTTTACATGCTTTGGCATGACCGTCTGGGTCATCCAGGATCCACCATGATGCGTAGGATCATTACCAACTCTAATGGACATCCATTATTGAGCAAAGACATTGCTATCTTAAATGATAACCCTTGCAAGGCTTGTTCTCAAAGGAAGTTGGTAATTAGACCATCACAACTAAAGGTTGATGCTGAATCCCTATCATTTCTACAAAGAATTCAAGGGGATATCTGTGGACCTATTCAACCATCTTGTGAACCATTTCGATATTTTATGGTTTTGGTTGATGCATCCACCAGATGGTCACATGTTTGTCTCTTGTCTACTCGGAATGTAGCTTTTGTGAGACCTCTTGCTCAGATAACTAAGTTACGAGCACAATTTCCAGATTATCCCATTAAATCAATCCGACTTGATAACGCTGGTGAATTTACGTCTCAAACCTTTGATGATTACTGCATGACATTGGGCATTGATGTTGAACACCCTGTTCCTCATGTCCATACTCAAAATGGTTTAGCAGAAGCATTGATCAAGCGGCTTCAGTTAATAGCCCGCACTCTGCTTATGAAAACCAAATTGCCAGTTTCTGCATGGGGACATGCCATTCTACATGCTGCATCATTGGTTCGATTGAGACCTATAGCCAACCACCAATACTCCTCAATACAACTCGTGTTTGGACATCAGCCAAACATTTCACATTTACGAGTTTTTGGTTGTGCTGTTTATGTGCCTATTGCACCCCCGCAACGCACTAAAATGGGACCTTAGCGTAGACTGGGAATTTATGTGGGTTTTGATTCACCATCTATTATTAGATATTTGGAACCCTTGACAGGTGATATGTTTACAGCTCGTTTTGCTGATTGTCATTTTGATGAGACAGTCTTCCCATCGTTAGAGGGAGAAAAGACCGTTCCAGAAGAACGGAAAGAGCTGACATGGGTTGTTCCCACCTTGTCTCATTTTGATCATCGAACCCTTCAATGTGAAAATGAAGTGAAAAGGATCGTTGATCTTCAAAGCATTGCCAATCAAATGCCAGATGCATTTAATGACGCTATGAAAGTGACAAAATCGCATATACCAGCTGCAAATGCACCTGCCAGAATTGATGTCCCTGTTGGACAAAATAAAGTGGCTGCGAATGATTCATCTGGTGCACGCCTGAAGCGTGGTAGACCACCAGGTTCAAAAGATTCAGCCCCTCGGAAAAGAAAGACGAGGGCACAACTGAATCCAAATGAAATCATTCAGGAAGAGAGAGTAAATGACAAATCCACAATTCATGACTCTGGACTTCCAGAAGAAGAAAATGGCCCTGAAGAGACAGAAGTACACGAAAGCAAAGAAATCTCCATAAATTATGCATGTACTAATGAATTGTGGGATCGGAATAAAATAATCATTGACGATATGTTTGCATTCGCAATAGCCACTGAAATCATATTAAGTGATGATATTGAGCCCCGCTCTGTTGATGAATGCAAACAGAGACAAGATTGGCCTAAGTGGAAAGATGCAATCCAGGCAGAATTAAATTCCCTGGAAAGGCGAAGTGTTTTTGGACCAGTAGTCCAAACCCCAACTGATGTAAACCCCGTAGGTTACAAATGGGTATTTACAAGGAAACGCAATGAGAAAAACGAGATTGCTAGATACAAAGCACGACTCGTTGCACAAGGCTTTTCACAAAGACCTGGAATTGATTATGAGGAGACATACTCTCCTGTAATGGACACAATTACGTTCCGTTACTTAATAAGTTTGGTGATTTCAGAAAAACTTGACATGCGACTTATGGATGTCATCACCGCGTATCTATATGGAGAATTAGATACTGACATATATATGAAAGTCCCAGAAGGACTTAAGTTGCCTGAAGCAACAAACAAACCACGGGGTATGTTCTCAATCAAATTAAGGCGATCACTATATGGGCTAAAACAATCTGGGCGAATGTGGTATAATCGTCTCAGTGAGTATTTGATTAAAGAAGGATATATCAACAATGTCATCTGCCCTTGTGTGTTCATTAAGAAATCCAACTCTGGATTTGCTATAGTGGCAGTATATGTTGATGATATGAACTTAGTTGGGACTCCTGAAGAGCTCCATAAAACTGCTGAATATCTAAAAAGCGAATTTGAAATGAAAGACCTTGGGAAAACCAAATATTGTCTAGGCCTGCAGATCGAGCATTGTGTTAGTGGAATTTTGGTCCATCAATCAGCTTACATTGAAAAAATACTGAAGCGATTTGGCATGGACAAGGCTTATCCACTTAGCACCCCAATGGTCGTTCGTTCTTTAGACATTAAGAAAGATCCATTCCGTCCAAAGGAAGATGATGAACTGGTCCTTGGTCCAGAAGCACCATATTTGAGCGTAATAGGTGCTTTATTGTATTTAGCACAATGTACTAGACCAGATATAGCTTTTTCAGTTAACTTGTTAGCCAGGTACAGCTCTGCTCCAACAATTCGTCATTGGAAGGGAGTCAAAGATGTTCTACGATACCTTCGTGGGACAACAGATATGGGTCTCTTCTACTCAGACAAGCCCACAAATGAACAAATCCTTGTTGGATACGCAGATGCTGGTTTTCTCTCCGATCCGCATAAAGCCCGCTCACAAAATGGATATGTGTTCACTAATGAAGATACTGCAATTTCATGACGATCAACGAAGCAAACGCTAGTTGCAACATTTTCCAATCATTCGGAAATAATTGCTCTACATGAAGCAAGTCGTGAATGTTCTTGGTTAAGATCAATGATCCATCACATCCGGAATTCATGTGGTCTACCTTCAAAGACAGACACTCCAACTGTCATCCATGAAGATAATGCAGCCTGTGTCGCCCAGATGAAGGAAGGATTTATCAAAGGTGATAAGACTAAACACATATCTCCAAGATTTTTCAGCGCACATGAGCTTCAGAAGGCTAAAGTTATTGAAGTCAGACAAATCCGTTCCAATGAAAATTTAGCAGACTTGTTCACCAAATCTCTACCAAAGTGCATATTTCAGAAGCTGGTGCAGGGAATCGGATTACGTCGACTTACAAATTTGAAGAATGCAGAATCAGGGGGAGATCCAATTCAGGGGGAGCATCCATGATACATGCATGTTGTACTCTTTTTCCTATCAAGGTTTTAACGAGGCAACATAAGCATGCTCAACACCATCCGGATAAAGTTGTACTCTTTTTCCTTCGCTATGTTTTTTTTTTCCACAGGGTTTTTCCAAGCAAGGTTTTAATGAGGCAACTGATGTTGATATGTGGGCATCCAAAGGGGAGTGTTGTAAGTAGTATAATATGTATGCCCACATGCATACAGTGAACATGTCATATGTTTAACAGTGTTTTTGTTTGTTTCCATGGTGATGCTCTATAAATAGAGCTTTACGAATGTTCAACAAAGAAGAGAAAAAAGGAAGAGAAAAATATCTAATAGTAATAATATACATTACTTCCTCTGCAACAGCTTGTGTTGGTATAATACTCTGCAACTGCTTCGTTCCTGTCCCGAATAAAGGTTATCTCTCTATAACTTTTACATTTTTATAACAATGTAACATTTATTAGCACCCAAAATAAAAGAAAAAGACTATAAAAGGGTGATCGACATTTTCATTTTTTTTTAGTGTCGTTAGCAGCTCTGAAAGGAAAAGGCTAAAGTTCTATCTTTTAGTTTTTAAATGGCAAAATTTGAAAGTCAAAGCTAAAGTCAAAACTAATTTTTTGTTTCCTTAGCCTAGAGAAAAAAGTTACATTAGAATGTCATGAGGCCACACGATCCCTTTTATATCGTCTCTCGTCTCTCCGATCACCACTTTCTCGTTTATCTTCTTCCACTCTTCTATCTTTTAGTTATTTCCTCTATTTTCCCCAAGCTAAAGAAAATCAATTGACCGAGCTAAAATGGAACCAAACTAGTTATATTATATGATTATGTTCTTTCGGTTTATAATGTAACTAGGCTTAACCAAGACATGCACACCCCTGTTCTTTTGATTTATACTTTTATAATTAAAAATCGTAAACCTCAATGATACGATATGAATTTTATATTAATCAATCGACAAAACTAGAAGAAGATAACGTAGACGTGAGAATCAAATTTGAAATAAAATGAACATGCAGATCATTGAATACAAAATGGTTGAAACATTGTGAAAATGAAACCCTTATCATTTCTTACCCCATATTTGTAGCATATTCGGAAACTTGAAAAAGAACCAAACAGAAAACGACACTTCAGAGCTTTCAAGTTCAATTTGGAGAGAAAACAAAAAGAAATAGAATACAATTGGTTTGAATAAAAAAGACAATAATTGAGATTAATTAATTAATTAATATTAACCCAAAAAAAATCGAAAACACACACAATTTTTTTTCTTTGAACAAACGATATTATATACATTGAAGGGGTAGGAAGTTGGCTAAACCTTGTAATGGGCTAGCAATAACGTAGTTCAAATTTTTCTTTGGTAAGAATTGAACATAAAACCTCTTACTTATAAGTGAAAGAAATATCATTAAATCGTAGTACTAAGCGACAAAACGTACACTATTTTATTTGTCTACTTGTACACATGCCATTACCTGAAAAATGTAGCTGACTCCCCATCCCAACCGTCCCCTATATTGGCTTGCTTCAAGCCGTCAAGCCGTCAAGCCACGCTCACTCTCTCACCCCACCTCGCCCCCCATATAGTATCTCTCCTAAAAATCTTGCTGGAAGTTGAAACTCTGTCAAAGAAAAAACCCATATTCTCTTTTTCCACTCACTCTCTCTCTTTCTTTCTCAAGAATTGTCTCTGCCTTTTCTCTCTCTAAACTCACACACTCACACTTCACTTGATGGGAATGAAAGCAAAGGCCCACCACCACCATTACAATGCTAATGGTGGTGGTGGTGGAGGCAACGGCAGTGAGAGCAGCAGCAGCACCTCACCTAGCCCCCCTCCGTCGCCGCGCCGTCACTCTACAGTCCCTCACTGCCGCCGGAAGCTCCGGACAAAACCCATCTCCATCGTCTTCAGTTTTCTTCTCCTCCGCCGATTCCTCCGCTTACTGGTGGTTCTTCCCCTGCTATACGTCTCTGGCCTGCTCATGTGTGTGGGCCCGTTCTCTGGTCTAGTGGGTCATACCCCTCTTCCCGGTTCCGTTTACCGCAGTCACGAGATGTTTCAGCTGCTCTGGCCTCACATTCAGGCCGATAACTCGACTCCGATTGAGGTTCGGACTCTTGGGGTTTTCTCATTTTTTATTATTTTCTGTTTGGTTTCCGGGAAAATGCAGGAAAATGGTTCTTCTCCTTCAGCTTTGCCGAGCGAGAAAAGTATGAAAGGAAAACGAAGTACAATTTTTGGACTTGAGATTTTCACTTCGGAGCTAAAAGACAGAAACTTTACAGAAATAAGACTGTTGTGTTGCAGTTTAAACCTTTGATTTCAATTTTTACCCATGTCCTTTCAGATCAAGTAAACAGTAGAATAGTTGCTCAATTTTTCCTTTCTTCTCGTTTCTTTCCCAGTTTTTGTTTAAAGAACATGTTGTCCAGCGGCACTTTAGAGTCTGGATTAAGTACAGTTCATGGTTTCTGAACGCGGATGTTAAATTTCATAAATCTTTGTTTTGTAAACCCGGGATTGTTCAGTTGGATTGAACTTTGATGTGAATTATGAAAATCAAAATTAGTGTGGAATTTCCTGCGATTAACCTAGACGATGTGTTGTTTGTGGATGTAGTTGTCCTCTGTATGGAGATTCAGAAGGACGTTGAAAGAGCAGAAGCCTTGCCCACCTTCAGCTTCTGGACTACAATTAGGTATGTGATAGCACAATCTTGTGTTAGATGGCTGCTGCATTTTTGACAAATTGGTAAATTTACTCGTCGAAAACTGAAGGTTTGGTAGTTTTGGAATCAAAGGTCATGAGTCATTTATCTGATAGTATTTTTCTCGGCACATTTTCTAATAGTCTCCGTTGAATTCCAGATTCCCCAGGCCTTACTGGTTACTTAATTGTGGAGGTTAATGGTGGCCTTAACCAACAACGCTCTGCGGTATGTTAATCCTTTATTATTTGTAGGATGCTTCCTGTTATTCTTATTTTACTCTATTTCAGCAGCTATACATATCTCCTTTTGAGCGCATACAGTTTGTTTGTGTTATTAAATCATGTTTTTTTGTTTCACAGATTTGCAATGCTGTGGCCCTTGCTGGTCTTTTGAATGCAGTTCTGGTTATTCCTCGCTTTGAATTCCATAACGTTTGGAGGGATACAAGGTAAAGTAACTATTATTGAAGTCCAGACCCTTAAAAACTTAAATCATATGTGTGTATATCCATGTCTAACCAACACGTTTGGAACCTAAATTAGGTTGTCAGGTTCATGTAATTTCTTGCTCTAAATGACCAATAACATGTATCAAAAAGCCTGCCAGATGTTTTCCTTGAGAGGAAAACTCAGTTTATAGAAAGCATTATGAGAATGCCTTCCTTATAATCTTTCTTTAAATGATTTTTCGAGATACTCTTATTTTGTTTTCAATTGAAATAAAAAAGCAGTATCTTTTGTTTGACAGCACATTTACTGATATATACGATGAAGATCATTTCATAGCCACCCTTGAAGGCCATGTTAAAGTGGTTAAAGAACTACCGGAGATGCTGATGGATAAATTTGATCACAACATCTCTAACATACCAACCCTTCGTGTCCAAGCTTGGGCCCCTGTCCGTTATTACACAGGAGAAGTTTATCCTGTTCTGCAGAAGCAGGGGTAGGTGCTAAACTGTTTTTTTTTTCTTTTTCTGTTCCATATCGAACAGGCCCCTAAACCCTTCAAACCTCTAGGTTGTTTTTTCTTACTTGTATTGTTTATGCAGGGTTATCCGCATAGCTCCATTTGCTAATAGATTAGCAATGAATGTCCCACCTCCTATTCAGCATTTGAGATGCCTCACTAATTATGAAGCATTGAAATTCTCTTCTCCCATATCAAATTTGGCAACTAAACTAGTCGAACGAATGACTGAAATGAGTTCAAGGACCAGTGGAAAGTATGTTGCAGTCCACCTCCGTTTTGAGGAGGTAATTAAGCTTGTTTCGATAAACTGTTAAAAGTTTTTGTCTATCTTATGTGTAATGGTCATGAAACTAATCATGTTATCAACTGTTTTTCATCTTGCAGGACATGGTGGCATTCTCATGCTGTTTGTATGATGGAGGAGAGGCTGAAAATGTCGCAATGAATTCAATTCGACAAAAAGGATGGGGAGATAAGTTCAAGAGAAAAGGCCGTGTAACTCTACCTGGTCTCAACAGGATTGATGGAAAATGCCCACTTACCCCCTTGGAGGTACTGTACTCAATTCCGCGTGCATCTTCTACTTGCTCATAGCTGCCTACCATGGAGAAATAATCCTTTTCTTTCTTGTCAGTGTAGGTTGGAATGATGTTACGGGGTATGGGATTTGATAACAGCACTTCAATTTATTTAGCCTCTGGGAAAATCTACTGGGCGGAGAAACATTTAGCCCCTCTGCTCAAGTTGTTTCCCTATCTGCATACCAAGGAGTCTCTTGCAACCCCAGATGAGCTTGCTCCTTTTGAGGTGTCTTACTAGTTTTCATGCAATGTCCACCCACAAAATTATTTTGATACTAGTGAAACACGTTACTTTGAAATCTACCGCTCTAAAATTTTATCTACTTTTGCTAGGGTTATTCTTCAAGATTGGCAGCTTTGGATTATACAGTATGCTTGTTTAGTGAGTTTTTTGTAACAACACAAGGTGGGAACTTCCCACATTTTCTAATGGGTCATCGGAGATTCTCCTATGGTGGGCATGCCAAGACAATTATACCTGATAAGCGCAAGCTTGTTGTTCTACTGCAGAACATGAGTATCAGGTATCTGTTGGTTTAGTTTTTGTAATATAAAACAGTTTCTGCTTGCAATAACCCGATTTGAATATTTCAATTTTATAAATGCTAACATTAGGCTTACATGAAAACCATTGGTTTTGCAGTTGGAAAGATTTCAAACTTGAGATGGAAGCAATGCTCACAGAAAGTGACCGCAAGGGAAAGATAATACCGAGAGTGAAAAAATTCACCCGAAAATCTTCTGTATACACGTACCCTTTGCCAGAGTGTAGTTGTCTCCAAAAGCACAACAACACTCAGATTGTACCATCTGCACATTCTTGATTCTTTGTGACAAAGCTATGAGAAATGGAAAAACAAACCTCATGCTTCAAAAGCATCTTCCACGAGTGCCATCATCAGTCATAAGCTTATATTGGGGGATCTAGCGCTTCCCTTCTGTGGACTTTGAAGAAAGGCTCGTTGCTCCGAAGCCTGTTGGGAAAATGTAGATAGTATTTGCAGCAGCAGGTTTTCCAATTTTGATTTCCTCTTCCCATGTGATTCATTCTTCCCTTTTCGTATGGAGGTGTTGGATCTCGTAGCTGGACAGAGCTGAAGCGCAAGCCATCTCCGGCAATGTTGGGGCATTGCTCAACATTTGTCGCACATAGATTGATATAAAGCTTATAAGTTTTCAGGTGGATATCTAGCATATAAGGAACCTAGGGATGGACAGTTTGTTTTGCAGTTTGATTGTTTCTTGTTGTCAAAGGCATTTCTGAGTACATAATTCTAATACTTTGTACTTGCAAGTTTTTAGCCATCGTTATGTATCGTTGTAACAATTTTGATATAGCAAAATTCAGTGCCTGCATTGTTTCCGGGAGGTCGATATGTGAAAAAACTTGAGCTCTGTTTGGATGCAGGAATTTGTAAGAAAGAACTTGAATTTGACAGCATGGCTATTAGAATCCATTGGATTAACTGCTTCTTTAAAAAGCACTTTTGGAACGGTGATATGGTACATATGCAATGAATTTGGAATCACTTTACGAAACGAAACATTTGAACTCCAATTGTTATCTTTTATTAAACAAATTTTGACGAACAAGTAATTTTGCCTTGTAATGTTATCTAAATCCCTAAATTTGATACTCCAAGCAAATGGGTGTGATGTGTAGCATTTGAGATAACTTGTTTTTAATGGCGCGTTGTTGTGTTTTGTGAAGCTAATTTTGTTGCTGATATTCTTGACAATTTTGTTCGATCACTCTGTTCTGATCATGTTTGGATCAATGTAGTTCCTAATTGTAGAAAAAAACGCCATTCACTTAGATATTGTTTATACTGGATATTTTGGAGACTTTTCTTTTTATTAAATTTTATGCTTTCAAAAAAAAGTTGCCACCCCTTAATTATGTACATAGAAGGGTGACGAAACACACAACTTCAGTTAATGGTATACCTGATTAAAAATAGTGAGAAAAATTATACTCTCAAATATTACATCACTATTTTTTTTCCATTAAAAATGGGAGCAATGTTTTTGCTTTGGCAATGCAGTCTACCATTTCGGGGTTCAGGAAGACTTATAGAGACATTTTAGTCTCTCCTTAGTCACTATCATGTGATTCAGCAGCCCTAAGAATAACAAAAGAAAATACATCATTATTTACTTCCCAAAAATGTTACATCATTATTTGGTTTTATGACATCTAATCTTCACTTTGTTCAACAAAGATTATTCCTAATAAACAGTACGGAAATACATTTTTTTCCCCTCAAGTATAAGGAAATAAGGGTAGATATGACATTTGCAATTTAGTATACTGCTTGTGATTAAAAAGAAAAAAAATTAAAATGTAAAGGGTAATGTCAGGGTAACTAAAATTTTAAAATAAGTTTAGTAAATCAAATTATGTGCACACTATTATTTAAGTATTGATTAATATAATTAATTTTTTATTGATGATATAGCATTTAATTTATAAATTTAATTTAAAAATTTAGTCGCCGACGTTACCTAGAGATAAATATCTAAAAGAAACAAAACAGACAAGTTATGACAGAATTCCGTGCAACCCTCTAAAGCCCGTCGGCGGAGGTGGGTACCTAAACACGAGCACGTGTTAGAAGCCCACGTAATAACAATGCGTCGGGCCCATAAGAACAAACAAGTGGGGCCCAGTTTCGCGGTGGGTCTCACGTGTGTTTGTATTAGCGCGGCAAAACCCACGAGCTCGCATTCAATTCACCCATGGAACGCGCGTATTTGAACCGTATAGCCACCGCTTTCCGCCACTGTGGCGGCCGAGCTCAGACCAATCACAGCTGAGCATTTCACTCCCAATTGATCAAGCTCGGCGTTTCGAATGACGTTTTTCTCGCTAACAATCTGATCTCTAGCCATGAAGCATTTCCTTATTTGGAAGACGCGTGGAAGTTGTTCGATGAAATACCTTAGAGGAACGTTGTGAGATGTACACCGATGGTTTCTGGGTATGCTAATTGCGGAAAACCTGATAAGGCTGTGGGATTGTACAACCGGATGTTGGAGTCTGAATCGGAGGTGCCGAACGGGTTCATGTACTCTGCGGTGCTTATACCTTGTGGCTTGTTGGGCGACCTGAGAACGGGTAAATTGATCCATGAGAGGATATGCGGCGAGAGATTGGAGCTTGACACTGTTTTGATGAATAACCTTTTGGATATGTACTTCAAATGTGGGAGTTTGATTGATGCTAGGAGAGTTTTTGATGACATATCGAGTAAAAACACGACTACGTGGCACACTCTGGTTTCGGGTTTTACTGAGGCTGGTTTGATGGAAGAGGCAGTGAGTTTGTTTCATCAAATGAAAGAGCCAAGTGTTGTATCTTGGAACAGCATAATTGGTGGTTTTGCAGATAATGGAAGTTCGGCCGCATTTGAATTCGTTTGTATAATGCACCGAGAAGGCCTCATGTGCACTTGGTTGATATGTATTCAAATTGCAATGAATTGACTGAAGCTGTAAAACTGTTTGTTCAGCATTCAAGGTGCTATGCTTCCTGTTCGCCCCCTAAATTCGCCATGTGCCTCGCGGGTATGCCGGGAATTTGCTCGAACAAGAAACTGGTGGGCGCTAGCGTGTCACTGCTAGTTGCCGCTAGTGGTCAGGATTTGAATAATTGAGAATGCGCCTGAGTTTGACTTTTAACCAAGAGATTGTGCCGGGAGTGACTCAAATCAAGGTTCTTTCTTTGCCTTAAAGATAAGGACTTTACTTATATGGAGAATTGTAACAATATATAATGCCAAGTTTGCTGGAAGGGTATATGATAGAGGAAGTAAATGAAGGTAAAGGCATTGTAGATTAATATAAATTGCTTGGAAATGTTAATGAATTGAAATGCAGTGCAACTAAGTAAAGATTATTGAAAAGCAAGTTGATTCGTACTACAGAAATGTAAATGAGAATACAAGGAAATCGATACTACTCGGAAGAATAGCAGAGCTTCAAAAGGAAATACAAGGCTTTTGCATAAATGAAGTATTAAAAAGGGTGCATAGATTGAACTGAGTTGAATTGTTTGATTAATTGGTTAAGTGTTCATAATCCCTTTGCCTCTGCTTCTTTATATAGAGAACTGCGAGAGCCTTTGCTAAGGACATTGAACTGTGCATAGAAGCTTCACTGCCAACTTGTATATGAAATAATATCAAAAGAAGCAAGTTGGCTTTCCACCACATGTCTATTATCCCACTTGCAATAAATTAATATTTAAAATAAACAAGTTGGCTTTTTTTCACCACATGCCCATCTCCCAAGTCTGCCAACATACTTGCAATAAAGCCACCACTTCAAACCATGTGGAGAAGCATTCCCACATGAAACTTTTAGTATATTTGCACACTAATCCCCCAAATATCATATTTTGACTTTAAACCTGTTGAGCAAAAATTGTACATAATATGTAAACAAATAATTCACTCGACACAATTTCACCCTCATTCAGTTTTCCGAAGAGGGTTTTATTAATTCGAGTTCGACCCATTCTAGGCTACACGCCTATTAATTACAATCTTTCTTTTGGGAAAGAAATACCCTTTGATTCCAATTCGAATAAAAAAATGTAACTTGAGGAATTTGATGTTTGTTTGATTTTGTGACTGCACATAGGTTGAACCCTAGATTGCCTACGTACCCTCTTGAGGGATCAAGTCACTCGTAGTTCATGGATTTGGTATTTATTTGGATTTGATGCCTTGTGCAGTTTTAGCTCATGCGGGCGAGGAGCATAGTGCCTTATGCAGTTTTAGCTCATGCGGGCAAGGAGCATTTGAAAATTTGATATGGCTTCATGCCATTTGAGACTTTTCTTCGGCTTTGTGTCATTTGAGACTTTGATACAGCTTCGTGCCCCTTTGAAAACTTTTCTTCGGCTTCGTGCCATTTGGTATTCGATAGCAGGAGTGAATTTAGTTTATATAAACCAGGGATTCGTTTCGGTTTCACGGTTGCGTCTAAAATTTGATATTAGACTGCCTACGTATCCTTAACGGAATCAAACCGGCGTAGTTCGTTAAAACTTGATATCATGGTTGTGTCTGAAAATTGATATCAGACTGCCTACGTATCCTTAACGGAATCAAACCAGCGTAGTTCATAATCTTGATTTCATGGTTGTGTCTGAAAATTGATATCAAACTGCCTACGTATCCTTTAACGGAATCAAACCAGCGTAGTTCGTAATCTTGATTGACTTTTGAAGCGACTTTATGCCTTCGAGTTTTGACGAGGCTTTGTACCACTTTGAGATTTGATACGGCTTCGGGCCAGTTAACATAGCTTCATGCCACTTGAGATTTTGTTGCGGTTTCATGTCATTTGATATTTGATTTTTCCTTTGACTTTGTGCCATTTAAAGTGGTTTTTGTGCCACTTAAGCGTAGAGAAAAATTAACGGGTTTATTTTTGATAAACCCACTAATATTTTGTTTTTTTTTCTCTCTGGCTTGGTACCATTTCTTACTCTATATTTCCTTTTCGTTTGCCCTTTCTTTCTCTAATAGGTTTCTTATGAATTCAATCCTATTTGAAATAGGATTTTGAAAGCATGAAAGCTGGATCCTTTTTTTATTGTGACAAAGACTTGTTTTGATTTGTCTTTCCTTTGTCTTGGGAATCCTATTAGTTTGTCTCCATGCTTTTCATAAAGCCCATAATTTAGATGGGAACCATGACTTTCCTTTGTACTCCACGTGAGTGGCTTTCCTGTTATCAAAGAAAGAAGACCACATCATATCCATCCTTTTATTTTCTTTTATTGGAACTTGATGGCGCCTTGTCCTCTTGTTGCAGTTCCTATTCTTCTATTTATCATGGGGCTTTGAACCATTTAACCCAAATGTCCTTCCAATCTGACAACAAGTTGTATTATTATTTTCTTTATGTAACTTAAGACTTCTAAGTCCAAATAGGATTCGGTTTCAACAAACTCTCTTCCTCTCCATGTGAGAAAACTCCCACGTGAGGTGCAAATTTCATTAGTATTCACGCCTCCTCGCAAGATGTCTTTGGCGATTCCTCATTCTCTTAGCTCTAAAACCTGGTGGTTTTCCTCCAGATGCAGGAAACTATTCCGATATATTTGGGATCCCGTGGATTTCGCTATATTTCAGACTTCTATTTGGATTGAGTATCCGTGGATTTCAGAGTGAAAATGGGTAAGGTTTGTTGGAGTTTAAATTTTTTTGTTCCAATTACTTCGTTTTTCCATTATTTTCTCTTTAAACAGCAAAGTCCCACTTTACGCAGGACACAAGAGTTCTCATCTTCCTGCTGCCCTATTCTTTTGCTTGTGTGCTTCCTCTGCAGATCGAAAACTCAAAACAAAGAGGGGGAAGAAATCGAGCAGGTTACCCATTTTTGTTCTTTATGTTCTGGGTTCGTTTATGTATTTGGAGTGAAATGAAAATGTAGCTGCAATGAGAATTTTATTAATTCTTTCGTGCAGGCATCGCAGACTTGGTTGTTGGATTCTGCATTGAAAACAATTGTTGACCCAAGGCATTAAAACAAGATTTACAGCTGTTACAAGACAAAAGAAGAGAAATAAGATTTGCCAACTTCTAAATATACAACAAAACCCAAATAAGTAAAATTGTGCATATTTTAAATGCAAACACTTCCATTTATGATAGTTTGGCACTTTGGAATTCATCTTTCAAGATACGTCACTAACGAACACAATAGCGCAGCTTTGGATTTAGTTTTGAAAATCCATTGCTAGGTACTTGCATGGATTCCTACACTTAGGTTTGGTACTAAGGTGATTCTGAAAAAAGCTGGTATCAAAAAAAGTTGGGAGCTTTTTTGTGTTTGGTAAATATTCAGCTTCAGCTTTTTTTTTCATAGTTTTGGGTGAAAAAAAGCCAAAAACAAGAAGTTGCAAAACCCAGCTTTGAAAAACCGATTTTTTTCACATCTAGTTCACATAAAAGTTTACCAAATACTATAATACTGTTTTTTTTTCAAAAGCATTTTTACAGAAAAGTTTAACAAACACTCTGCTGCTTTATTTCATAGCTACTTATTCTCACAGCACAGCAGAATCAGCCTTTTTTCAAAGCACAACAATACCAAACCGCGGTGCTTGAAAGGCTTGTGTCAACTTACTCCACTTGAGACTTGGGCGTCAAAGTGCACGGCTTGGTTGTACCCTCAGGGTATGAGTTAGATCATATTGTTGGAAGCATTCTTATAGACATGTATGCAAGACTGGGCAACAATAATAATGCGTTGGGATTGTTTCAAGGGCTTCCAAAGAAAGACGCCTTAGCTTGGTCTGGTTTGATCATAGAGTGTGCGACAACGGGACGAAGCTGGCTTGCCTTTTCGCTGTTTCGGGATATGGTGTATTTGGGTATCAAAGTGGATCAATCTGTCATTTCGTTTATTCTGAAAGTTTGCTCCAGTTTAACTTCTCTTGGAAGTGGAAAACAGGTTCATGCTTTCTGTGTTAAGAGTGGATATGAATCTGAGGAAGTTGTAGTGACATCCCTGCTTGATATGCACTCAAAATGTGGTGAAATTGAGGATGTGTTAGCTCTATTCAATTATGTGGAAGAAAGAACACTGTGTGTTGGACTGGGATACTTGTGGGGTGTGGACAAAATGAAGAGCAGACGAAGCAATTAGATTTTTCAAGCAGATGACAGGATCAGGATTGAAGCCAAACGAAATTACGCATCTTGGCGTTCTATCTGCCTGCAGACATGCTGGACTTCGAGTAAAGTTAGAATAGCTGTCAATAAAGTGGGTGCTAAAAAAGAGGGAAAGAGTTGGATTGAGACTTCGAGTTAAGAAACACTGCATTAGAAATTGCATTGTTCAGAAATTAAGTCCATCCGCATCAATGTTTCCGATAAACTATAAAGCAGATACCATCTGGGCTCTGAATTCAGCCAGTCGATTCAATTAGATTCTCAAAGAAAATGAAAGAAACAGACTAAATAATTTACTTCCGTAGCTAACTATGCTTTGCGTTTTGTACTTTTTATGTCACTGTCTTATATTTGCGATCCCTATTCATTGTTGTTTTCTTCAACATGTGCAGATTTTGATAGAGCAAACTGTATCATCTAAATTCATGGTTGCTCAAAAATGTCTCGGTATGTAACCCGTATCTCTGGTCTCTGTGTAAGCTAATTTCCATTCATAAGGCATCCTGTATCTTCAACTAAATAAAAGATTCTCCTATAAATCTCCCGTGTCAAATGTATTTTTCTTGTTGAGAGTTGTCCCACATTGATAAGAGACAAGGTTTGTTATGTGCTTATATGATATTGGGCTACTCCCTATATTGCTTGGACTACTCCCTTTATTGTAGATATGAGAGAGACGGGTTAAAGGCCCACTTCCAACAACACCGATACTGTTCACAATTTGGTAATTACCACCTGCACAATTCATCAAGTGTGAGGTTTTATCACAATAATTATCACCTGTACAATTCATCAAGTGTGAGGTTTTATCACAAAAGGTCTTGGTATTAGTTGGAATGAGGTTATAATATTTAAACTCTTCTTTTCTCATTGATACGGTTGATGTGGGACATTTCAACACGCCACCTCACGGGAGACCCAATTAGTGGGTCACACGTGGGAGATCCACACATCGACAACCATGTGGAGTTAAGGGAACTCACCCTACACACAAGGCCAAGGGACCCAGCATCATCGCGCGGGGTCAAGGAGACCCACCCATCATGTGGCAGTACATTACGGACCCGCTCCCTGACTTTGATATATTAGTAGCATCTTCAATACAAACAAAGCTGGCATCTTCTTTATGGCACTATAAAGATGCTGGATTGTCACTTCTCTCACAGTTATTAACGTAGAAAATATCTGAACAGGCGTCTGCAATGAATACATGAAGGGGTGTGTGGATATCACACCCCCACACACCCCTACATGAATCAGCCATCTAGTTTCCCTCATAAGTTCTTTAGATTATGTGCATTGTATACATTTCAGCCTTTGTTGATTATTCATAACTTGGTTGAATCAGCTGTCTGGCACAAACTTGATGTGCCTCCACCATCGAATCTGACTCTTTGAAGGCTATCCGTGTTCCCTGAAGTTAATACAAATGCTATCTTGTTTTAGTTATCCTGGCTGTATGATTTTACCTTCATTTCTGTATTACTCATAATTAGTTCCCACGATTTTTAGTAACACATCGAGGTGCCTGTTCTATTGTTGAAAATGAATTGATCTAAATTGGATTATGCGTTGACAGGTAGTTAAGGGAAAGAATTCAAAGCTAAAAGATCCATGCCCATCGAGGTTGGTGTTCACCTAACGAGAAGTGAATTATCTTTTATTGTATTATTCCACCGAAGTTTGAATCCTCATCCCCGTTGATCAAAGTAGTTTAAAATATAACTCATTTGTAAGTAAATTGATATGAATATATATGTAATGCCCGAATGATGTTTTTGTTTTGTGACACAAGGGGAAAGAAGGGAATCCAGTTGAGGTGATCAGTTGTCAATTCTGCATTTTCTGTTGCATGTGATGTGCGCCAATTGTTTCCATCTTTCAGTCAAACAGCAAAGGAAGATTTGCAGCATTGAAAGGAAAGGTAGCCTCGTGAGTCATCGGAGGCTTTAACTACAAGTTATTGCTCTCAACCAAATCCAGGAAGCGGCATCTCTCCGTCAGGTTAAAAGATAAGCTGGTCCAAGCTGCTAATTAAACGCGGTACGCTGGTCCAACCCATTTGAGCCTGACCCAACACAATTCAGCAACAATGTAGGAACATGGATGCCCCACGTCCACCTTTCTTCCGTGATGGGTGAATGTCGAATGCAGAGACAGAGAGGTCTTTGCTTTGTAAGTCGCCAACCGTGCAGAGCAACGCCAGCAGAGAAAACTCAATTGACATTGCCACTGCCACGTTGCTTTCTTCTTCTTCAATGATTACCAGTTGGCTTTGGCTATATATGTCCCCTCATAAAGTATTAAAGTGAGAGTCAGGAGTGAGGCATGCCCTTGGCTTTATTCTTTCTTTTCAGTTTCCAGTTTTTACTGTTAGCAATGAAGCTAAAGTAACTGCACAAAAGCTTCACAGAAAATTACCTGGAAAAATTTACATTATCATTTTGTGCCTTTCACTTTTGGGCGCCAAGTTGATTCATTCCAAGTGGTTAAGTAAAGTAACACCATAAAATGGCATGTATCCTGTCATGTTTCTCATGGACTTAATCATGTTGTTGGGCGATGAAGCATCAACGCGTACAAAAAATGAGTGTAGCAAAGATGAGAATACTTCGTTGGATGTGTGGGCACATGAGAAAGAACAAGATTAGGAACGAGGATATTCAAGGTAAATTAGTAGTAGCCGAAATTGAAGATAAGATGAGAGAAAATCAGTAAATGCGGTTTGGACATATGAAACGAAGACCTATAGAGCTCCAGTTAGAATATGTGATTACGAGACAGAGACTCAAGGTCAAAGGGGTAGAAGAAGACCTCTAAGAAAATATTTGGACTACTTGGATCTAACGGAAGATATGACACAAGATCGAGCGTAGTGGCGTTATAGAATTTATATAGCCGACCTCATTTAGTGGGATAAAGTTTTGTTATTTTCTTATATTAAAATATGAGTTTGGTAATTGTTCAAATTCCAGACTTCTATTATATTTACTACTACAGAAACAAATAATTTGTTTTTCTTGAGAATCCGTAATCCGAAACCAAAAAAAATTCAGGAATAAAAGTGAACTTGGTGGGGCTTCTTTCCCGTGACTTCCATCTTTAACTTCGGGTATGTAAGGTTGTGTTGTGCTTGGAGTTGTGTAGTGATTTTCTTCTCTTGGAAAAAGATTCAAATATAAGGGTAAATGAATTGTACCAGGTTTGACTATTTAGTGTAAAGTGAATAGTACCAGATTTGACTTTTTAATGTAAAAATGTGGTTTTTCGTTAAAACTCCCTTAAAATAAAGAAAGACGAGGCAGGACGGTGCGAAGGATGTGGAAGAAATGTATAGAGTTGTGTTCTACTCTGAGTTGTGTATTTCTATATTATACATTATCCTTCATTTCTATTAAACAGGACCTAAATGTTGTAACAAGAAAATTCTTACTAAAAATAAATTAAATTTATATCAAAAGTAGAAATATGGGAGAGATCATGGAAACAAATTGACAAAAAAATATTGAAGAAAAATGAGAGGAGGACAAAATTGAGCCATACCGTTTGCATACATAAACATTAATATTTGTTAGAACCTTCTAATCAAACACCAAGAGAACTCCAAATCATAAGACAATGAGTACAAAACAAGAGTCAACAATTAGTAAAACTAGGGCGGGGAACACAAATCAAGAACCCCATGCCCTGCGCAACCTTCCATCCTCTAGGGTTTGCTCGGTAAATCCAAGACCACAAGACATGTAAATATGACACAATTAGCAAGAGAAAATGCCATCGAGTAAATATTTTGAATTGGTTTAGTAGGACAAGTGGATGTGTAATCCAAAATACATCCTAAAAATTTGGATATCATGAGTGACATGTTAGTATTTCCATTCGGTTACATCTATTCTTTTCATTTCATACAAGTTATATTGCGGAGGGAGGAATTGAACCTCTGACCACGGATGCAAAGTTAAATTTTCTTAATCACTTGAGTTGCAAACGTCTTGCACATTTAATTTAATTTTAAAGCATGTTTCCTTCTAATGAATAAGAAATTTTCGTTTGTGTAAAAAAGGATTGTAGCTCAACTGCTCATGTGGATTGATCACTTGCATTTGAAGATTCGTATTCAATTTCTCTTTCCCGGAATCATTTGTATGAAAGAAAAAATTGTCAGTTAAATTATTGCAAGAGCGGAAACGAGAGTTCGTATAGGAGCGGTCTAATATTTTCTTACACTAATCTCGAGTTATGATATATGGTCTAACTCTAATATTTGAGTGCTTTTTAATGTGAGAGGCAATGTGTTTGATGAAAATGTAAATGGAGTTTTTCTCTCACTTGACATGTTACAAGAGAAATAAAGAAAAAGAATACGTACCTGTTGCATTTAAGTGTTCCTTTCAGTTTAGAGTTTGGGAGCAATAGGTTAAGAGAATATATTTGAAAAAATCATTTGATTAGGACAACTCTTATACTGAATAAGATCACGTAGAGTCGAATGAGATCATGATAGAGATTAGACATTAAAGCTTAGGGATTAGAGAAATGATAAGGAAAGTATGTCAAAATGAGACTCTTCATGGACTCTTTGTCATCTCATAATTTAATATCAATTTTCATGTCAATATTATAAAACATTGTGCAAAAAATATGAGATAACAAACAGTCTATATAAAATCTCATTTTTAAAATAGTCTTCTTAACATTTCTGGAGGGGTTATTACAATGTGTTTTCTGACTTGTCGTTTCTCAAGGACCTATATTTTGGATTTGGATCCTCTCCTGAGCTAATGGAGAGGATCCTCCTAACCACTAATCATGGGCCGTTGAATTTTTATCCAACGGTTATAATTATTATAACCTTAAAGGGACCCCCTATTTGTAGCCGTTGGATAAAAATCCAACGGCCCATGATTAGTGGTCAAGAGGATCCTCTCCATTAGCTCAGGAGAGGATCCAAGTCCCCATATTTTACTCCGTCACATTTACACATAAAAATGAAGATTAAAAGGAAAGGAAAACACGTGCACACAATCACAAAGAGCTGCCTCGTCAGTAGGATTAAGATAATACAAATTCAAAAACCCAATTTTTCACTTAATGTCATCTAGTCAGTAATACAAGCACTTACAATTGCACAAATTCTCATGAAAACCAAAATTATATAAACCATGACTTCTTTGTCATTAAGCATCTGTCTAGCACCAAACAATTTTATTGTTCCTCGTTGACCCAACATCAATGCTCTACACAACTCACCAATCTTACGTGCATGCACATCCTTCAAAGTTCTAAGTTCATAAACCATTGAGTCATTCACTTCCCACACAACACCAAATTTTACAAGCCAATTAAGTTGTCTTTCACTGTGATTGTAACACAATGTAACATATTTTTGTGGATTAATGTGATTGTAACACTTTATAGTGTGATTACAGTGATATATATGTTTTTCGCTGAATACATCAAAGCATAATAAAGGCACTTCAATAAATAGAAGTAAATATAAGGAAAAAAAAAGAAATGTGTGAAAATAATTCATCTTTGTCAAACTAAATCAAACAGATTAAGATCGGTTTGGGAATTCTCTTTTAAAAATAATTTCCTTTTCTCAAATGGGAATACACAATTCTGGCTTAATAAATTAAAGCCAAAGTATCATAAGGTTGAAGCACGTTGAAATATTTCTATAAGATTCAAGTTTTTTCTGAAGAAGCATGTATAAAAATCCTAAATCTCTTATGTTCATAAATACTTCTGTTTGTAACTGTTTTTTAACTTTTTATATCAAATATCGTCAGTAACGCATGATTATTTGGAAGTCAAACAAGATTTTCTAGTCACCTTAGCCATGTACAACATGAGTGTACCAAAAACTCATTGAAAGTTTTAGTAACCTCCATATATCACAACAAAACAAGGCAAAATAGCCTTGGGATTAAACACATACAACTCATCCAAATTCGAGTAAACTCCCACAGCTCCGGCCACAGAATCGTACTCTTCCATACCAACATTTCCATTTCCAACACTACCCTCCACGTTCTTCTTCACCCTCCCTGCAATCACACGGCACACCAGCATTGCCCTCTTGTCACCCTCCTCCGCCGCCACCACCGCCTTATCATGAGCTCTGCCGCTTGTCGCGGTTGTCAAAATCCCCAGCTCCGTCAACTCCCCAGAGAACTTGTTGAAGCCGTTTTTTATAATGCTGCAAACATTGCAGTGTGGGATTGAGTTGCAGAGGTTGGAGGAGCCGTTGAGGCCAAGGGAGCAGGCAAAGGTGGTGCAGTGGAAACGGAGGAGCTCGTTGCCGTCCGCGATGCAGCGGGGGTGTTTCTTGGGGAGCTTGGCGGCTTTTGCTTTGATGGAGTCTCTATACTCTTCGAATTTGGTGATGGTATTTTGGGTGTTGTGGACTTTAAGGATGCGGTCGATTTTGCAGATTGGGGTCTCTTTTTTCAGCCAGCTGGACTGGAATATAATCTCCACTATGTTCTTGCTAGTGTCTTCAGGACCCAATTCAGAAACTGTGGATTTTGTGACACACAGAATTAGAAAGGAAAAAAAAAAGTGAAACTTTGAACTTGGTTTTCTGTGATTGGATTAAAAGAATGAAAATTTGAACATGGTTTTCTGTAAATTTTGCATTCATTGTAAGTAGAAATTGATGGTGCATTGATGTATGAGAGAGAGAGAGAGAGAGGTCCTGAAACTGAAAGTTGATGGCTTTCACAAGTTCTAGCTGAAATTTTTTACTATAAACTCAGAGTGAAGAGAAATTTACTTTTAATGGACCATTTCTGTTTTAAGTCCAATTTATAAGTGTTTCTAACAAAAGTTCTTATGAACAGAAGTGCTTCGTAAAAAAAGCAGTCCCCAACGGAGACAAATGGTTGAGAATTGTGAGGGTACCTGCATGTCTAACAGCCTGATGAAGCTCCAAGTTCTCAGCTTTCATGAAAATCTCACCACATTCCGGACAAGGACAGATGCTCCCCCTCAGAGAAGGGTCTCTAGCAAACCCAAGAACAGGATCAACCACCATCCTGCACTCATAACAACCCGAAAATCGCCGAAACGGCATTGCTCTAAACGACCCGCCGCCAGCAGCAGAAGAAGAATTATTAGAAGAAGAAACTGCAGAAAACGAAGAAGAAGATGCGGAAACAACCCCATTGATTTCATGGAGTGGAGCTTTCATGGATCTGCTTGAAGTCTCATTGCTGTGGCCTGAAGAACCCATTGAAGTAGAAGCCCTTTTCTTATGGACTTCTGGAGATGCTAACATTTCCGGCCTCTGCATTATTTTTGTGTTGTTACACAACGAGCCGGAACATCTCATTTTCTTGCATTTCTTGGCTGCATTGTCAGCTTCCTCCATGGCTTGTTGCTCATTTGGTTGCTTTTGCTTTTGTGGTAGCTGAACCGGTTGGAGGTGTTTGCAGGTCAGTAGGCCTCTCACAACTGACCAGTAAGGCGGCTTCTCTGCCGGCTTCTTCTCCGCCTTTTGGGGCTTCAGGTTCTTGTTCTCATGTTGCTTTTGAAGCTTTTGGTGTGTTTGCTTGGTGGGTTTTCTTTGGGTTTTTGGTTTATTAGAGCTAGCCATGGCTGAGGAAGACATGTAATTTGTGATGGAAAAAATGGTGGGTTTTTTTATTCGTTTAGAATTGGAGGAGATGGGGTGCTTTAAGAGACATGAGGGGAGGTTTGGCTCGCAGGGAAGCTCTCTTTGGCTTTGGCTTTTGCTTTTGTAGAAAGATTTCTGGATTAGGGTTCTATGGGTATGGGGGCATTTCTTGTTGTGTGTACAAACCACAAACCATTGATTTGTAAATACATAAGTGATTGGTGATGTGAGCAAAGTGTAAGATATTGTTATTTGTTAAATGTGTGGGAGTGATGGTTGGATGGCAAGAGAAGACAGGACTATGGGTTCCAAATATTTAATATATAATGTCTCTAGTAAATTAGTCACCAAAAAGAAAACTTGATGAAGATTCAAAACTTAGAATCGTATAAGATTCACCCCTCAGTACTACGGTTTGGTAATATTGCTCTTCGCTTAGAAGTGAGAGGTCTTAGATTCAAATTTCGTGGATGGAAAATTCGATACCAAATTGGCTGCCCATTGTGTGGTTTAGCCGAACTATCTCTACCCTAGTGTAAAAATATCGATGTACTAAAAAAAAATCTTATAAGATTCAAAAAAACTTTAAAACTTATACATGATTATCAATTGAACCAAAGTTATAATAGTTTTATACGTTTGGGGAAATGAACCCTGAATCTATGGGAGCTCTAACTCATTGGGTAATAGTATAATCGAACACAACTCTTCAAATTCAAGAACTAGTTTTAATCACTTAAATTACATATTATTTGCATGGACATTTTGTCATATCAACAATATTAATTAATTGAGACCAATGTAAACTAAATGAGTTTTAACATAAATTGTGTTCGCCTCATCTTTTTTCAAAAAATAAAAATAAAAACCTTATTTATCACGAGTATGGCTACTTTTATTTTATTTTATACAAGAAAAGTGGGGGACGTCAAGCCTAAACATCTCTAAAGAAAAACCTAGAAGGTGTAACCTAGCACCAAATGCAATATGTTAGGGAAAAAAAACACACACACATAATGAAAGAGGACAAACCTGTAAACTAGAATGCACATTAAAATGAAAGTCAAAAACCAAGCAAGCCAAGAAAATATAAATATAAGGAAGTAGAGACAATCGGTGAAGCAGAGTCATGCCAAACCAAGGTTGAAGAAGACAAGCTCATGTTAGCAAATTTGTCAAAAACCACATTCCATTCTTGATAAATGTATGAGAACCAAAAAGTTCCCAAATTCGATCCAAGCAAGTAAACCATTGAGTTTGAAGTGGCCAAGGAGGAACAAAATCCTTTGAACAAAGACAAACAAGAGCACTTGTAGAATCACTTTCCAACCAAAGAAAGTGCCAACACCGTTGATGAGCCAATTCTACACCATAATAACAACCAATAATTTCATGAAAAATGAAAGAAGAAAAAAAGAAATGTGATGACCAACACCTTGATAGAAACCATCAAGAAATCAACCATGATAATATCTGAAAACTCCTCCACAAGCAGCAAGACTAGGATTTCCTTTAGGCAAACCATCAATGCTAAGCTTAATCCGAGGAAACCAATGAGGAAACCAAATCACGGGACGAATAATCAAGGCCTTCCAATGGATAGGTTGAATACCCAAAGAAGAGAACAAAGATCCAACTGTATGATGTCCAGGGATAACCTTCCATCATAAACAATCCAGAAGCAATAGATATGCAAAGGCGATGAAAGAGATTGGCCGATCTTCAAAGATAGCTTATTGTGTATCTTCCAAATAGTATAAATGGTAAATAGATCCGTGAAAAAAACAAAGATTAAGCAACTGATGAGAAAAAGGCTTACTATATTCGTAAGAAATCAGAATAGAGCAAACAAGTACCAAATTGACTAGCTAACCACATCCAAATTTGTTTAAATACTGAACACCATAAGAAAAGATGAATAATAGATTCTTAGAAGCACAACATAAAGGACAAATGGATGCCAAAGAAAAACTCGTCGTTGAAGTGCAACCTTAGTGAGTTTTTTATCATGAAAAAACTACCAAGTCAAAATAGGTAACCGTAGGGGTATAAAATGTCACCAAATAACCTTTTCCCAATCATAAACATTATGTTTATTGCGAAGAAGCTTATAACCAAAAAGCAAAGGAAAACTGCCTTGAAGAAAAGGACTCCAAATTAGCTTGCCATCCTTCACAGCCAATGGCAAATGAGAACATAATACCTTATCCGTCTATTTGAGCCCAAAATAAAATTATTGGGCCGAGCCTAGGTTTGTTCTCAGCCCAGTACTTTTCTGGAAGTATTATAGGTTGCCCAGCCGCCATAGGCCGCCCAATCAAGTTGGCCAAGTTCGGGTGAGAATGATTGATTTGGATAAAGGCGAAGAGGTTGAATCCTGATACAACAAGGGGTCTTAAAGCTGAAGGCGCTGAGAATTAGGAAATGAATATGGTTTATTATAGAGCCTAGTTCAGGAAACTGTTGGAACTAGGATTGGCTGAATCATAATCAGATTGGGATAAGGAGTTCTAGTCTGAGTACATCTTTGGTTCAGCCAGGAATAGGTTCACTGCTATAAATGGAGAAGGGAGTGCATCATTGTAGGGTTTCCAATTCAACACACAAATTACCCTGCACAAACTCTCACTCTACGTGAAACATCTCAACAACATTGAGATTTTTTATTTTCTTTTTCCGCCAACACATCTTCAGTTTGGATAAACATCATTGTGGAGGCAATCGGTGACATCTTCAGTTTGGATAAACAACACTGTTGTCGTAGAATCAGCCGACCGCGGAGCACCTTCAGTTTGGATAAACAGCACTGCGTCGAGGCCGACTGATTATCTATCCAAGTCTCGGTCAAGAAGGATTTTCGAGTCCTTGTTGGCAGAGGTCACCTCATTGGCCTTCTCAGCGGAGTGATGTGGTACAGATTATTGGGCTCGGCACATTGAACGCCAAGTTGTTTTATAATTGAATATTCATAAGTAAGTTTTAGAGTTTGGCATTCTGACGGCATAACCACATTTACCATCAAGACATACATCTCTTTTGAGTACCTGTATCCATATAGTTTGGTACCGGTTCGGCATGCTTATACTCTTACGAATATAATCACCGTGACCAAACCCGACGTCGACGATCTGTGAACTTTGCAAGACTAGCAGCCTTGTCTTTAGGCTCTAGAACCTGAAGGCCGAGACATGTTCCTTCCTCAGCCGCAGTCGCAAGATCAAGAAGTCAGCAGCGCGCTCAACGTAACATCAACACATTTTACTTCCCGACCGAGCTCGGTCGACGAGTTGGCACACCCTGCACACAACCGAAAGACGTAGTTAGCTTATTAATTACTCGGCCTGCGTGCCACATAGGCTTAATAGTTTTTAGGGTCAACACCGTCACTGAAGGAAAAAGATCCATAAAATATACTGGCAGAGTCCTGCAAAGCTTGAATGACATTTGAAACCCAAAGAAGTACTGTAGGAGAAATAGTCGAAAATAACGAAGGATTTATAATGGGTTCATCTAACCATTTATCAAACCAAAAGGAAACTAACCTTTCATCCCAATAATCTAGCAACTATGATTATTCAAAAAAGGAACAACATGCTGAAAACCATGCCACACTGAGGAATGCAAGTACACATCTTTTTTCTTTTTTCTTTTTTCTTTTTTTCTTTGTTTTTTTTTTTTTTTTTGTAAGATGCAAGAGGAAACTGTTGATGAGCAAAAGGGTCTCACAAAGAAGAAGATTGTAAAGCCTTCCAATCAAAACTAAACAACGTCGTCATGTTCGAAACTAAATCACGAAGGTCAAACCACCTTCAAATTTTGGGCCACAAACCATATTCCATGATATTGTTACTAATTTACGAGAAGCTAAGTCACCTGACCAGAAAAAATTTTATGCACAAGCAAAAAGATGCTTCAAAAGTTCGGTTGGCCATTGATAAGCAAAGAAACTGTGCAGAAGCAAATTCTGATAAACATACTACACTAGTTGAACTTGTCATGCCATAGAGAGGATTTTACCTTTCCAACCCAAATAACGAGCCTTTGCCTTACCAATCAAAGCTTAAAAATGAATTTTCTTTGGTTTACCACGAAAAATCGAAAGCCAAATAAGTAAAAGGAGTCATACCCAAACAAAAACCAAGATGTCTTTCCACATGAGTGTTGCAACGAGAAGAGGTGGACCCACAGTAAAAAGTGTTCATATTAGCATTAACAAATTGCCCAGGAGCATGACCGAACTTATCCAAGAAATTCTAAAGAGAGCGAAGAGATCGAGCATTTTCACAACGAAAATTAAAAAGATCATCTGCATACAACACATGGGTAGGAAGGCAACAACCCTTGAAGCAGGAATTGCAGTAATTCGTCCAGTGGAGCAAAGTAAGGTTAAACCTATGCTAAGATTTTCTTCCGCAAGACAAAAAAAGGAATGGAGAAATAGGATCTCCCAGACAAACTCCTTGCAAACAAGAGAAAAATTCATGTGGGGTGCCATTTACTAGAATTGAAAGATGAGTTGATTGTAATAAGATATGAACCAGTTTAAAGTATAAGAAGTCTTGGCAATATCCACTTTTATGGCCACATTATCTCCTAAAGTTTTTTTGTCATAAAATTGAACCCTTCAAAAACTAGTCCAATGCAATAAAAATATGTCTACCTTTTGGAAAAGTCACTTGCTGAGGAGAAATAATAGCTTGGAAATAGGTCCGAGTTGATCAGAAAGAATTTTAAGAATTATTCTAAAAAGCAAATTCTCAAGTGCGATGAGACAATACTGAGCAATAGTAGCAGCCCCTTCAACTTTCAGAATAAGCACCGCAAGTTTACAATTAGCATTGAGATATAACCAACCTCACTTAAGAAGGTCTTGCACCAACAATATCTCAAGAAGATTGATTAAAAGAACCAGGAAAACCATCCCACCTCGGTGCATTCTAAGGGTCCATAGAAAACGTTGTAGGTAGAGAACAAAGGAGTGAATTTTCGGACTTACTAACCATAGGCGGAATTATACTATAGACATCATCAAATCTAGAATGAGTGAAGGAAGAATTTATAAAGATTGATAAAAAATTACCACATGATCAACAATATCAGTCAGAGAATAGACGTCTTAGCTACAACTTCCTCAATAAACCTCTCTTGAGTAAGCCCATTTGACTCAGCCTCGATCTCACCAGAAATTTTCTTGCATACATAGAGCATCAAGAATAGTCGTCTTAGCTACAACTTCCTCAATAAACCTCTCTTGAGTAAGCCCATTGGAAACAAAAATGTTTGTAATATTCCTAAGATTCTCCTTAACAAAGGTGATATTTTGATGACCATCACCTGAAATATGCGAATTTCAATCTCGAAGACAACTCTTAAGGGCCTTAAGCTTCTGCAACATAACAAACAAGAGACAACCATATGCACTAGTAACTGCCAACACCTAGCCAACACAATCATACATGGCCATTTATCACGAATGTATAGTCTATCTCTATGTGATAAAGAAAAGATAGACACAAGAGTGGCATATGCGATGTGAAAGTTTTTCTCCTCACCCCGCACACAATATATGTCTCACACATAAATATGACAATAGTTCTACAATATCTTGCCGATGTAGGTACACATATTGATTTAGATAAGTCGTATATTTTTTTTTCTTTCTAAGAGGACGATATAGTAGTATTAATCTAAATTATGAAGAGGGGAATTTGAATTCGGAGGCCATAACAAAGACGATACATGTGGTAGCAAACTTTCTCCGTCTTCATTCTTGACGAAATTATACCTATAAAACAAAATAACACTTTTGATCAAGGCCATAGCCACGTGCACGCCAACGAGGTGGGATGACTAAATCAGTTTCTCTGGAGAGAGAGAGAGAGAGAGAGAGAGAGAGAGAGAGAGAGAGAGAGAGAGAGAGAGAGAGAGTTAGTTTAGGACTTAAGTGCGTGGCAAAAACTTACCAAAAACTGGTGAAAATGAAGTATTTATAGGAAGGTGGCCGGCCTAGGGTGTAGAATTTTGGCCTAACATGGCGGCATCTCATTGGCCAAAATGAGTCATCCATAGGATGGATGAGAAAAGAATAATCTCAAATATATTTTATTGTTAAATAATATTTTGAGATTATCTTGGAAATATCCTTGATTGAATATGATTGTGATTCATCACTCTATGAAGTTGACTTTTAATTAGGAAGGTATAAAGATAAAATTTACTAATTAATCTTACCTTTAATACCTTTAATTTTCCTGAGCAAATGTGAGACTCGTTAGTTTAATAAGGACATCATCGTCACTTGAAAGTAATTATTTACATGTCTGCTCCAGAATTTTATGCAGTATTTTTTGCTCCATAATATATGCTCAAACTTATGTGGCTATACCAAGTCTACTGGTACAGTTATAGCATATTTTGGAAGCAGAGCACCCAGCCAGGGCTCGTTTACAGAAACCCAACATGAATTTATGGCGAGGCAGAGGGGGAGCACAGAAACTAGAAACTAGGCTTGGTATCACCCTAAGCCCAAGGCAGGACTTTTTGGGCGAACAATAAGGTAAAGTTTAAAACACATTAATTACACAATAATATGGTTTAAAGTCTTTTGAGGAAAAGCCGCTTCATTTTTTATTTGATTCCTTTTGCTCTTAAATCACACCATTCCAATAAAGTTGTCTACTTTAATAACCAAAAAAATTAAAAATAAATAATAACATATATTTATTAGGAATATATATACATAATCACTCTCACCTTTTAATCATATGAGTAATGAGTTTGACACTTCATATTACAATTCACTGATATTACTTTTCATTTATAAGTAAAAATTCTTAAATTTTATTTTCAAAAATACTAATTATTATGGCTATCTCATTATTTCGTTTAACTCAAATCTCTATCATTTTAGTGCATAAATTTTTAGAATTAATAATAATATTTAAAAAATGAATAAATCTTATGAGTCATTCCACCACCAAGTTGTTCATGTTAATTAAGTATTTTATTGTTTCTTTTCAAAGGATGGAAACCTTGCTTTGCTTGGTAACCGTTGCTAAGTAGAGAGTATGGACTGTGGGAATCAAAAGACTTAACAAATCGAAAATCAGTACTATTGAAAATTGAAGGAATACCAATTCAAATTTTGGGTAGGACATTCGAATATAAAAAAGAGTTTAAAATGTGGGGAAAATGACAAAATAATTGTAATCTTAAACCGTGCAGGTGAAAGTTGAATATTCGGCCACCTATTTATGCTGAGAATAACTTATATGATACGAGTATATTGTTACATTGACATTTTATGTTAATTGACACAAGACACCACACCATGTAAGTAGTTATCCTAGTAGAACTTGTAGTGAGTTTTATGACAATTGTTAGGTTGGCATATGTTGTTGGTCAACTACCTAACAGTTTAAGTTTGTAGAGTTGAATTGTTATCTAACTTGGTACAATGTTCTAACTTTGGGAAGTTGTGGTATCAAGCTTAGAGTACCCACCTAATGAAGGATATTTCCCATCATCTATATTTGGAGCCTCCAAAACTTCGAACTCACCCTCCATTCATAACCAAAAGCTTGTTTTGCACTATATGAAGCGTTTGAGTGTTAAAAACTTAAATTGTAATGTTTATGTTGTAATGTTGTAGTGTTCTTTTTTGTCAGCGATAAGAAATTTGTTAGATTCGAATGAAAAAGTTTACATTGGATGCTAGCGTATTAAACAACTATTTAGCCCACCCTTATCCCATCAATGAAAACCATATTATGTGACACAAAAGAAGCTACAAGGTGCGATGCCCGGTTACAATCACAGGGAGCAAACACAAACACTATACTGACCTCAGTTGTTGTCTAAGCCTTAGTATATCATAAAGCAGACCTTTTAATACGACTTCAAACTGGATGTTTCCATTTATCATATCGATTAGTGTCTTCGAATCTGACTCCACTTAAGCTCCATGAGGCCTTCATCCATACAAACTATTAGAAGCCCGCGCCGCCTCCGCCTCCGCCATGAGACTAGACGTGCATGGAAATTATGCCACCATACCACCATGACACCAGCTGCTTGAAACCAACCAGCTTATGCTGTAATGTTGAGTCATAGTTCACCCTCCATTCATAAGGATTCTATTCAAATATTCATGTTGTAATGTTAAGTGTTAAGAAACTTAAATTGGGTTGATACCCCCATGAAATTTCCCATCATCTACATTAACTGACCTAATCAAGGTTCTACCTCACATTTAATTATAGTGTTCCAGTGTTAAAGAAAACAAATGATGGGTTCAAAACAAAAATTTCCCATCTTAGAACTACACTGGCACAAGTACCCGCGCGATACTACGTGGTTTAAAAGCAAGTATAATCATACAAAAGTTCTATATGTACGTACAACCATCTTAGGTGTTCAACGATGGGGTTTACAACGCTATATACACAAATTTCCATGAAATCAATTGAAAACCTGACAGTTGTATTGCTATTGCTCTAGTGCTTTGCATTTAGTGCTATCTACTTATACGAAGAAAAAAACTGGCATTTGCTACATATTTTCTTTAAAATTTTAGGCATGATTAATATTCACATTTTCAACAATACATAGGTTGCCTACATACACGTACTAAAGGTACAAACGCTCAAATGGAAATACATGACATTCACAATGCTCTTGTCTTATACAATCTGGTCTCAACCAAAATCTAGTATCATTTACATGAAAGGAAAAAATATGATGCAAGAAGAGCCTTGCCTTTCTCAGCACCAAGTTCCCAAGGAACAATCGGCCCTCGAATAATCATGTCAGCATCCACAATCACAACCCCATTAACATTCTCAGCATCTACTGTGCTTAAGCCAGTGCACAACTCCAACTGGTTTGTTAATTGCAGGGTACCTGCAAAATTAGCAACTTAATCGTGAAAGCAAAGTCCTTCCATTTAAATCAAATCCATCGAATTAAATGAACAACTAAATCCAACCCAGAATTCAAAATTCAAACTTTATATTAAATTAAGAAGAAGAAAAAAAAACTTTTTTTTTTTTTTAAGCTCACGTTAGTCGCCAGTTTTTGGGTACCTGCTCATGGAATTAACCTCAAAAATGGGAGCCAAATGCATCCTTTTGTACTTCTTATTGTCTCCTCATCTTCCTATTTGTAAAGTCCATAAAGCGCGAATCAGAATTCCTTCAATAAATTTCCAGATGAACATACCAAGATATTAGTAGTGGACACAGATGACTAAAATCAGTACTAAAAAAACTAAATAAAAGCAAGAAAGACAAAAATTGAAGATTGATAAGACTTACAAATGCCCATCTTTACGACCTCAACCCGTATCACCTTCTCGAGTGTTGAAGGTACAGTGATCCAACATCTGATTTTATCAAATTCAACAAACAAAACCATCAACAAAAACATTTAAAATTTAAAAATAAATTAAAAGAAAAGAAAATTTGAATTTCTAGAGACGGAGAGAGATTGAACCTGGAAGATCTCGTGGTAGGTGTTGAGGTGGTGGTTGAGACGGCGAATCGAGGTGGGCTATGGAGACGGCGAGGGGAAGCTCGCGGTGGTGATGGCAAGGTGAGTGAGGCTGACGTCAAGAAGAGACATCGTCGCGCGAGGTGGGCGAGGTTGGGTATAGTTTAGGGAATGAGGATTTAGGGATGTGATATCCATACATCTTTTTTTATTTCTCACAGTTTTTTGATTTTCGATTGTTGGTTCGGATGAATTGAAGAAGATCAACGGATAAAAATTAACAAAAGGTGTGTGAGAAGTAAATAGGGATGTGTGAACTCACCCCTTAATATTATCCTCAAATCATATTCATTCATCCTATATCGTACAATCATAAATTATTATAAATTTTTTTATTAAAAATTAAATATAAACAGTACCTGATGAAAACTGACCATACGATGAACGATGAACGGATGTGATTGGAAGATCCAGCGAGGATCTTCTCTTGAGTTTAGGGAGCTCTCTGTTGTAACAACCCGAAATTTCTAATTTGGAAGCCAAACACGCAGCTAGGCCACAATAAACAAAAATGGTTAATTATAAATCTAACTAACCACATAAAAAAATATAATCATTTTGTTTAGTTATGGCTGCATCTAACATCCTAGTTAGACTGCCTACGTACCCTAAATGAAGGGATCAAGTCATTCGTAGTTCACCTTACGCTTCTAGAACAACATACTAAAATTTAATTCTGATCCAACGGTCGGATCTCTGCCAATCACGAAATCAAGTGGCAGTCAACGTTTTATCTTACAAACTTGCAAATCCAATTCGAGAAGATCCGTACGTCGAATTACTGATCTGTAAGTTCCTAAGGTCCTCAAATATTACGTACGATAAGGTCTCAAAGTTTGGTGACGATCCAACGATTGGATCGTAGATTCATATATTGGCCAAGCAACCTATCGTAGTGAATTTAGGTTCAAACAATCAATCTATGTCATACGAATATCAAAATTGAATTCATGACATCTAATTTAGCTTTAAAATAGTATTGATGGCCCTTTGGCCATGCGCTGCCGCACGAGCCGCCCCGGCTCGCCAGAAAACTCAACTATTTCAAAAAAAATCTCAAATTTTACAGAAATGAATATCTCAAAGAGTACAGCAAACTTTATACCTGTGGCCAAGTCCAATTTGGCCAGGAAAAGCTCTAATTTCTCTCGAACCCACCTAAAACCCTAAGAATGGGTGGCTTCGATCCGTCACCTCCGGTGCTCCACCGCCCCTATAGTTGTTTAGGCTTTATTCCCGACCTCAAGAGGATGCTATAGGTGGTAGCAATTGGATGAAATCATTTCAAAATTGGTGGATCTTGGGCAAGAACCACCGCACCCACCAGTGCGGTTTTCCCAAATTCAAAGTCAAATCTCTTGATTTTTAGAGTGTAGTAGGAAGAGGAGATGATGTTAAGTTGGTTCCAAGTGGTGGGTGGCTGCAATTCGCTTGAAAATAGACTGAAAAGGCGTCGGAAAACCTAGGACCCATCGGGTCGGGTCGCGGGTCAGGAAGAAAATCCAATTTTGTACTTTCCTCTCTCTCTCTCTCGTCCCCTCCTTTTCTCCTTCCCTGATTAGGCAGCCCCCATTCCCCCCTCTCTCCTTTCTTTCCTTCCTTGTTTTCTGATTGGGCAGTGCCAATTTCTCTCCCAGCCACTGGAGAAATCCAGATTATGGTCAAATGACCATTTCACCCCTAACTTTGCTCGTTCATAACTCATTCGTTATAACTCCGTTTCACAAATGGTTTGCGCCTACGCGTTCGTGAGATCAAGCTCTATCCAAATATGCTAAGAAATATGATAAAATATATGAGGATAAAATACGTCCTCATAAAATTACGTTTAGCCAACTAAGAGCATTTTCGTCATTTCCATTTATCGAAAAAATTCCCACACGAGCACATATTTTAAATTTTCTAGGGTATTACATCTGTTGCCATGTTGAATTACATTTTTTTTTTTGGCAATCCAACATGCCAGATTGTGCCATGTGGGCACAATGGCTGTATGCCAATTTTTCTGATTTTTTTTCCATTTTTTTTGAAAATTTTAACCTTAAAATTGTCAGCAAAATCTGGATCATGAGATGATATAGCAATTATAAATCTAATAGACCAAATCACGCCACGTGTCATAGCCATCGGAATTGAATTTAAAAAAAATGATCGTTGAAATTCTAACGTTTCAAATTTTTTATTGTCACCCCAGATCTCTTTACGCATAGTGCGCTACAACATGAGCCCCATGTAACTTTTTTGTCCCCTATGTGTCAATCATGCACCCATGTATTGGACGCGCTTGACGCAAAATAAAATTAAAAATGTGACTGACGTGATGCTGATGTTAGATAGGGGCACCCGAACAAAGAGCCGGGCAGGAATTGCCTGATTCCCTGTCCGGCGGGCTTGGGCCCACTCAATTGCCCGACTTTGAATCATGGGTTGGAGCTTTTTTGGACAGGGTTGGGGCAATACGCGATTTCTAAGCATAGGCTGATCAGTTTAGCAGTCCGTAAATGTTAGGCCCACAACTTATAAAATGAACCATAAGTAGCCCATAAGCGCCAATATGCAGAAATTTGAAATTTCCAATGCTTCCCTTATCATCTCTGTTGTGTGGTGTGGGTTCAGGTGCCTCTCATGGAGACCAAAATCCCAATTTCAAACCGCAAAACCCAATTCCCCAGTTGAATGGTTTCCTCCCATTTCCTTCTTCTTTTCGAATTCGCATTTTGCCCTCCTCCCTCCCTCCATAGAAATGCCGCTTAGACGCCACCATGGACAGAGAGGCTAACCTTCCAATCTAACCCGTTGCGGCGAGGAATTTGATTCATCCGATCAACCTGGATTCCACATCATCATCATCTTCATTGTTCTCGTCCGCCTCTGCCATGAGACTAGACGTGTAAGGGTGGGAAATTTTTCCATAAACCGATTTACCGACCGAACCATACCGGTTGGTTTATAATGGTTTGGTATAATTTTGGCATTTTTTCATAATTGGTTGGCATTTTACCGAACCGATAATTAATGGCAAGGCTTTGGTAATTGATTTTGTATGCCGGTGGTATGCCATACCTACCAATATATATACTTGTAAACTTGCAAATCACAAAATCAAGTGGCGGTCAACGTTTTATTTTACAAACTTGCAAATCCAATTCGAGAAGATCCGTACGTCGGATTACTGATCCGTAAGTTCCTAAGGTCCTCAAATATTACGTACGATAAGGTCTCAAAGTTTGGTGACGATCCAACGATTGGATCGTGGATTCATATATTGGCCAATCAACCTATTGTAGTGAATTTAGGTTCAAACAATCAACCTACGTCATACGAATATCAAAACTAAATTCATGACATCTAATTTAGCCTAAAAATAGCATTGACGGCCCTATGGCCATACGCCCCCGCACGCACTGCTGTGGGTGGCGGTCAACCGCCCTAGCTCACTGGAAAACTCAATTATTTCCAAAAATTCTCAAATTTTACAGAAATGAATATCTCAAAGAGTAGAGCAAACTTTATACCTGTGGCCAAGTCCAATTTGGCCGGCTCTTTTCCCTCGAACCCGCCAGAAACCCTAAGAATGGGTGGCTTCGATCCGTCACCTCCTGTGCTCTACCACCTTTATAGTTGTTTGAGTTTTGTTCCCAGCCTCAAGAGGATGCTATAGGTGGTAGCAATTGGATGAAATCATTTCAAAATTGGTGGATCTCGGGCAAGAATCGCCACACCCATCAGTGCGGTTTTCCCAAATTCAAAGCCAAATCTCTTGATTTTTGGGGTGTAGTAGGAAGAGGAGATGATGTTGAGTTGGTTCCAGGTGATGGGTGGTTGCAATTCACCCGAAAATTGCCTGAAAAGGTGTCGGAAAACCTAAGACCCGTTGGGTCAAGTCGCGGGTCAAGAAGAAGATCTGATTATGTACTTTCCTTTCTCTCCCGTCCCCTCATTTTCTCCTTCCCTGATTGGGCAGCCCCCCATTCCCCCTCTCTTCTTTCTTTCCTTCCTTGTTTTCTGATTGGGTAGTGCCCATTTCTCTCCCAGCCACTGGAGAAATCCAAATTATGGTCAAATGACCATTTCACCCCTAACTTTGCTCGTTCATAACTCATTCGTTATAACTTCGTTTCACAAACGGTTTGCGCATATGCGTTTGTGAGATCAAGCTCTATCCAAATATGCCAAGAAATATGATAAAATATATGAGGATAAAATTACGTTTAGCCAACTAGGAACATTTTCGTCATTTCCACTTATCGAAAAAAATTTCCACACAATCACATATTTTAAATTTTCTAGGGTATTACATCTGTTGCCATGTTGAATTACACTTTTTTTTTTGCAATCCAACATACCAGATTGTGCCATGTGGGCACAATGGCTGTATGCCAATTTTTCTGATTATTTTGAAATTTTTTTTGAAAATTTTAACCCTAAAATTGTCAGAAAAATCTGGATCATGAGATGATATAGCAATTATAAATCTAATACACCAAATCACGCCATGTGTTATAGTCGTTGAAATTGAATTTTAAAAAATTATGGTTGAAATTCTAACGTTTCAAATTTTTTACTGTTGGAAATCCAACGGTCCATGTCGCCCCAGATCTCTTTACGCGTAGTACGCTACAACACTAGCCTCTATGCGCCTTTTTTGTCCCCCATGTGTCAATCATGCACCTGTGTATTGCACACGCCTGACACAAAATAAAATTAAAAATGTGACTAACGTGATGCTGATGTTAGATAGGGGCACCCGAACAAGGAGCCGGGCAAGAATTGCCTGATTGCCCTGTCCGGCGGGCTTGGGCCCACTCAATTGCCCGACTTTGAATCATGGGCTGGAGCTTTTTTGGACAGAGTTTGGGCAATACGCGATTTCTAAGCATTGGCTGATCAGTTTAGCGGTCAGTAAATGTTAGGGCCACAACTTATAAAATGAACCATAAGTGGCCCATAAGCGCCAATATGCAGAAATTTGAAATTTCCAGTGCTTCGCTCACCGTCTCTGCTGTGTGGTGAGGGTTCAGGTGCCTCTCATGGAGACCAAAATCCCAATTTCAAACCGCAAAGCCCAATTCCCCAGTTGAATGATTTCCCCCCATTTCCTTCTTCTTTTCGAATTCACATTTTGCCCTCCTCCCTCCCTCCATAGAAATGCCGCTTAGACGCCACCATGGACGGGGAGGCTAACCTTCCAGTCCGACCCGCTGCGGCGAGGAATTTGATCCGTCCGGTCAACCTGGATTCCACATCGTCATCGTCTTCGTCGTTCTCGTCTTCCTCCCCGCCGAACTTTCTCCGGAATGTCCAGGCGGCCTTCAAGCGACACCGCCCTCTCGGTACCTCTCTCTTCCTTTATTAATCTTAAAGAAGTAATTTAGGGTCTCATTTGTGTTTTTTTTTTTTTTAATTTTTGGGTGAAATTGGGAATTCGATATTTTGGCTTTTCTCGTTAGGGTTCTACATTTTCTTGATGAAAACAAAGTTTGAAATTTTGGGTAAATTTTTTATGGTAAAGCATCTGTCTTTGAAAGTGAGCTGATGAGATTTGGTTCGACTGACCCTTGTATGCTTTGTGATTATGTCAAAAAAAGCCGGCGGACCATTTGTTTCAGTTTGGGGACTTGGGGTTAAAACTGTGATGTTTAAAGAAATTCAAAACATCTAGTTCTATGATTAAGATTAGATTCTTTGAATTACCTTGTTAGTTCTTCAAATGCAATGAGTGAATGCACCCTTAAAAATTCTCCAAGTGCTGATTTCAAGAAATATTTAGGAGTAATGCAGTCAAATAGCATAAGACCTCGGCGTATGGTGCTCCCCCAGCGAAGCGTATCCAAAAGTGCGGATTCAAGTGTAGCTCCTCTCATTGAATCAAAGCAGTTGAGAGATGCAGCTTCAATGAGTCAGGGTAATACTGCAAAGGAGTCAATTGCGCAGCCAAACAACATGAAGGAAACTCAAGAAGATGCATCTATTACACCATTTTCCACTTCAGGCGTTAGCACCCAAACCTTTGATGAACGATTAAATCCATTTGATGCGCAAATAGATCAAGCCAAAATTGGCGTTAGTGGTAAAGACAATAACTTGATGTCTCCCTTGCACTTGGAGTCCCAACAGATTGATGGTAAAAAAAAGGTCCAATTTTCAACTGGAAGCGTTCCCATTCCCCAGGGTAATTATTTTTTGTCCTGAATCTGCTGGTTTTGATTTCTGTGCTTTGGTGGTTTTTAGGCGTCTTTGTTTGTGACATTCTACCATTTATTGCTAATATTGCATAGAATATAAAATACAATTTCGAATTTCGAATTTGTCCCTTAACATGCAGGGGCCGATGATCATATGGCCACTGAAATGGAGTTATCATCTTACATGCGTTCGCTTGCGTTAACAGAAATGGAGTGGATTTCCGGCAGTCAAGTGGATAGATCAGCTGTCACCAATCTTGACTCAAAGCATCAGAATATTCAGAACATGGAATCTGATGTCTGTTTGAAGTCTGATGGTGGAATTTCTTCTTCATTGGCAAAGAGAACAACTGCCATTCAGGACCAGTTGCATCAGTTTAGGAACTTCTTAAGCCAGCCTGCAACTCAATCCTCAGTTGTCGGGCCATCTTGTGCTACAACAACGTCTGTCCATGCTACTTCAGCACCCATGCTTAGTACAACAACTTATTGTTCTCATTTTCATAGTGGTCCTCATGTGGCAGTCGATCCTCAACCAGTAACTCAAGGGAATATGATGCATCCTGCAAAAGCTTCTTTAAAAGTCACCAGTGGAATGTCAACTGCCCAGGTAGCTGTTGCAGACCAAATTTGTAACTCTGCAATTGATACCCAAATGCAAGTTAAGGAGTATGAACTCTCTAAGGATCCAATTGGCTGCATGTCGAAGGAAAGTAAGGTTACAGAACGTCATTCTCTTCTTGATGCCAAGTCAACTGAAGGGAAAGGGCTTACATGTGATGTTACCAATCCACCATCACAGGTTCCTTTGCCCCAAAATTCATGTGCTGATATGAAGTCAGAGCCTTCTAAATCTGAGAAGCAACAAAAGGCTGTAAGTAGTAAAGGTGCATCAGCCCCTCGTAAAAGGAATTATGATCCGGAATTGTTTTTTAAAGTCAACGGGAAGCTCTATCAAAGGCTTGGAAAAATAGGTAGTGGAGGGAGCAGTGAGGTCCACAAAGTCATATCATCAGACTGTACAATCTATGCACTTAAGAAAATCAAGCTAAAAGGGCGTGATTACGCCACTGCTTTTGGCTTTTGTCAAGAAATTGAGTATTTGAATAGGCTGAAGGGAAAAAACCACATCATACAGCTTATTGACTATGAGGTATTCACTCTCAACCTATATTGTTCATACAATAACATGCAGATCATTGCATCTACAGCATTGCTATATTATGTCTCTGTAATAGTATGCAATTCAAATTTTCAAATCCTGCGATAGAGATGAGACCTAAGATGGTAATGAAGTCTTTTAAGTTTCAAATTAGAGCGTTGGCTGTAGAGTCTTGATCTCAAGATGGCCAAAATCATCTCAAGTCATAATGGATTTTCGAAGGAATATTTCACAATATAGCTCAACATAGCGGGAAAAGGCTTTGTTGTTGTTGTTGTTGTATAGCTCAACATAGCCAAGAGGAGCATCAGATGGCTAGAATGGTAGTTGATAAAGTGGCTTGATTAAAGTGAATGGCCCAAAGGAGATTGAGGTGGCATTGGAGAAGGCCAAGTTATATTTAGGTGTCTAAAATAATGGTGAAAATGATTAACTATCTGCTCTCGACATCTAATCTGATCAATTTTGTGTTGTGCATTCTTCTTAGAACAAGTTATACCTGTGATATTGCTGGCCATTTTGCAATGTACAATGTAAGTGATGGACAATTAGAAACCCAAATATATGTACCGACAAGTGGAAATCCTTTCTGTAACAATTGTATTTCCTAATTTGATATTCCTGTTGGTTTATTTATAATAATTTTAATATTTTATATAATAATATGGATGAAATTCACACAGAAGATGCCTATGTACATTGACACAGATTGAGGAGACAGAGTTATTTTGATACTGAAGATGCTGATATGGAAATCCTAAGACGATAGGACTCTTTGGAATGATCAATTTTTATTTTTTATGGGTTTTCCATGTCTAAAAGTAGGATCTTTGCGGGCTGTACTATAATTCTGATTCCTTTTTTTGTATTAGGTGACAGATAAGGCTTTGCTCCATGAAGTCTTGAGTGGCTCCATGAATAATAAGGATGGCAGAGTCAAGGATGATGGGTATATATACATGGTACTTGAATATGGAGAAATTGATTTGGCTCACATGCTGTCTCAGCAGTGGAAGGAAATGGACGTCTCCAAAAAGACCATAGATGAGAACTGGCTACGATTCTACTGGCAGGTATACGTGCTAAATACCTTGATTTGTAGTTGGTATATTTTGCAGAGATTTATTTATGTTTTTGTACTCAAAATATAATTTTTTGCAGGTTCACTCGTTCTCTAGTAGTTGGATGATTAGGTAGTTACTCATGTTGTTTGGTTAGTGATATTCTTTGGGGCACTTGTTAGGTTTTTTTTTTATAGGATCCATACAGGTGCTGTTGGGAATTGTTATAAGCACTCCAAAATTGTCACCCTACCCTCCTTCCTCTCTTATTTCTCACTAAGGAGTGCGGGATGACTTTGTTGGAGTGCTATTAACAGTTCCCTAATCTTAATATGAATGTGTTTATTTTTCCTTCTCAAATATTGGATTCTTTTTTTGGGTAACACTCTGTAATGTTTTCCCTAGTTACTACATTTGGCCATACTAGATTATGTTTGTCCTAACATGTGGTCAGCTTAAGGGAATTTAAGTATGGTTATTCAGTTGACCTCATTTAGAGTAGTGTATGGTTGTGCCTTGCATAGTGAAAATTTTAAGTAAAATGCTAGTAAACTGACAATGGACTCACCCGATTTTTGTTATACTTCACAAAAACCCATCAAGGTATAGCTTTCTACCACTAGTTGTGTTTTCTCTAAAGTTGTATGAATCGCTTTTCTAACTTTATCACTGCATTTGCAGGAAGGTCTGGGGTATAATTTTGTGCATGTACTTTTAATTATCATGTGGAACAAATTAATTTTGGTGATCTTTCTGAGTATGTAAAAGCTGAACCGATCTTGTTGGAAAATGACAGCAAATTCTTCTAGCGGTTAACACTATACATGAGGAACGTATTGTGCACTCTGACTTGAAGCCAGCCAACTTCCTTCTTGTCAAAGGCTCTCTAAAGCTAATTGATTTTGGGATTGCCAAAGCAATAATGAGTGATACAACGAACATCCAGAGGGATTCTCAGGTGATTATCACTTAGGCTCCCCCCTCCCTCTTCTTTTCGGGTACTACAATCTATATTTGGACATACCCATTGAGTACAATGCATATCCTATTTTGTTCCCTTGTTTAGAAAACATATATCTGCAACATCTAGAAGGGGTTTCTCACTTTGTTTTGTAATGGTAAATTGCATTTGTAATCACATGTTTAATGTAGCTCTTAGTATCTGCAATGTAAGCTGGGATGCTGTACGGTTCTCTGTTCTAGCGAATATGGCTCCTTAATTTTTCATAACCAGACTGCTGAAGCGTGTTGGAGGTTATGGGATACCTCTTGTGTGTACTTTTGCTTAGTTCTTCTGTATACTACTCGTGCAGGTGGGTACACTTAGCTACATGTCTCCAGAAGCGTTCATGTGCAACGAGAGTGATGCAGATGGAAACACTATCAAGTGTGGTCGGCCATCAGACATCTGGTCGCTCGGCTGCATCCTTTATCAGATGGTATATGGGAGGACACCATTTGCAGACTACAAGACCTTCTGGGCCAAGTTCAAAGTTATAACTGATCCCAACCATGAAATCACATATGAACCAGTCTCAAACCCCTGGCTTATGGACCTCATGAAAAAGTGCCTCGCATGGGACCGCAACGAAAGGTGGAGGATACCTCAGCTACTCCAACACCCTTTCATTGTTCCCCCAGTTCCACAGCAGCCATCTTCGCCTTGCGAGGAAAACTGTAAACTGCTTCAACTTATTTCCCAAACCTGTGCTGACGATCGCGAGGCTTCCAAGCTATGTTGTCAGATGCAGCAACTGCTTAAGGACCCCGTCACGTCAATAGGGTCTCAGTTAGTATCATCACGAGACCTACAATGTAAATTGCTCTCCCAGATGACAAAACTTTGCCTTCAGCTCCAGGAACATTTAGCAAACTCAGAGGGATAAAAGGTGAAGTTGCAAGCAATATCATCACTCACAGCATCTGCTCCCATTTTTTGTGAAACTGGTATCCACTTTTGTCAGCTGATTCTTAGGGGAGAAACTCACTTGTAACCAAAGACAACACTATATGCGGCAAGCATCTCCTGTTGGACGGGTTTGAACACGTGGCAAACATTTATTGAATGAGTGATACCACTAAGACTATATCTTGGTTGCAAGAGAGAATCTTTCGATTTTTAGGCCCCTAGGGGAATCATATGCTTGGATACCATAGTTCTCTTCTCTCTCTTTGTAATGCTATGTAATATTCCTTGTGTGTTTATATTGTTTTGTTAAATATAAAAAGAAAATATGGTGAGTGATTGGCGTGGATGTTCTTCATCATTTTGCCCTTCATGTAAAATACATGAACAATTTGTGTTTTTTTAGATGAAAATAACAATTACGTAGAAAAACCCCAGAGCAAGAAGATTATCTGTATTGGGTATTTTTATTTTTTTTTCCTTCGTTTGAGTTTTACCTTTTTACGATTGCATGAGCATGCTCGTACTTGGTAATAGTATCGAGAGTAAATAGATTGTGTCTCAAATTTATTAACTTCTAATCGAATGACTGCCTCGAGTGGGGAACTGGCTCGATTTGCTTCTTTTCTGTGCCTTTAGCATTAAAAGGACTTAACACTTTTCTTATCAAAGGAATTAAACCACGATGAAATTTCTTTAAACACGCAGGAAAATTCTTTCTTGACGAGCAAGTAAACTTGCGGCCTAACTCGTGAGATAATCTAAACCATTAGCCACGTGTTGGCCACTGATAGGAGCTTGGGAGCTCTTTGCCATGATCGTCTCGGACTGTTGATCTCATCGTGATCAGGCATTTTTTCCTCTTGGTGTAAGCAGCAGGGACAATGCATCGGTGAAAAGAGAAATGAATAATGGTGTGGAGAGATATTTTAAGAAGAATAAATTGTACAAATGGTCCCTCAACTTTAATCAAATTGGAGCAATGGTCCCTCAACTAAAAATCCATTACCATTGGTCCCTCAACTTATTAAAATGTGTAGCTATAGTCCTTTTCATCAATTTTGTCAAAATTTTGTCAAAATAAGCTATGTTGGAATGACCATTTATATAATTAGGGTCCCTTAACTCATCAAAGTGTATAATTATGGTTCTTTTCGTCAACTATGTCAAAAAATTTGTCAAAACGAGTTATATTGGAATGACCATTGCTACAATTGGGTTAAAGTTAAAGGACAATTTCTCCACTTGAATTAAAGTTCAGGGACCAATGGTAATAGATTTTTAGTTAAGGGACCATAGCTGCACGTTTTGATAAGTTGAGGGACCAAAGGTAATGGATTTTTAGTTGAGGGACCATTGCTCCAATTTGATTAAAGTTGAGGGACCATTTGTACAATTTACTCTTTTAAGAAATACTTGCCAATACAAAAAAAGTGCGACCACCGGGTGCATATTTGCTCACCACCCTATTCATCACCCTTGAATAAGTTTAAATTTTGAGATTTGTGTCTATTCACTGCACAGATCTCGAAATTTTAAACTCATCTAACCATGATAAATAGAGTGGTGGGCATCACCATACTTGCTTCTATAAGAATAGATAATTGTTCAATCGTGCACTATAAACTTTCTAAATTTAAAAAGAAAAGTCTGTTTGGAGTGCACGAGTAGGGTGGTGTGCACAAATCCAGAAACGAGTAAGCAAGTTTACAGGGAGCACAGCAGATGTCTTCTACTCTTCTGATGAAAGTTTATAAGAAGCTTCGGCGCGTGCTTCCTCCAGCCTCATCAATAGGTCCTTCATGAAAGGTGTGCTTGTCCCATGAGTAATCCGCAGAATATCTACGGCCTTGGTCAGGGATTTGACAGCGTTCTCCGTGTCTCCTAGTAACCTGTATGCAAGAAATTAGTTTGTTTAGAGATTCACCAGAGAACTGTTACCACAATTCAAGCTAAAATACTAACCATTCGAGCTTCCCGCATGTATAATATTGCAATCCAAGCAAAGGATGACAACCAGGATATACTCCTGCAGTGAAAGGGAGTGAAACTCGACATTAACAGCAGTATTATCTAAAAGAAACAGTGTTACTTGAGTTTCATTTACGAAGAATCAAACATTTAGTTCAAGAGCATATGGACCGCTACAGACAGATTCAACAATATTTCTGATCCGCTTTCTTGAAATTTGTTTACGAGGTAAATGCAGTGTCCATGTTTAAGTAAAACTTCAAACTTGTACACAAAACCTTGTAAGTTAGAGGTTTTCTCTCACAAGTGGAGCACGCACTGGCCTCAATTGACTCAATCCACAATATTCTAACACCTTTCCCTTTCTTCCACCAAAACTTCAATTTATTTTCAATGCACTTTATAGATATGCCCCTTGTCGAGCAACAAGAACAAAAGTAATAGTAATTTTTTATCTAAATTGCACTACTTATAACCTACGGCACCAACTTGAATGGCCAAAAGTTAGGGGGAAAAGTACATAAATTACACATCTCAATTGTGGAATCAAGTATGAACAACATAAACTTGTAAACGATAAAAGAAATTGAAAAATTGAAGCATGACATACTTTGATACACTGGAATGGTCAATCTGCAATATGCTAAAGCTTCATTCCAGTCTTCCAGCTCCATCAAAATCTGAAGACAATATGATTTCATTAAAGCAAATGCATCAGGAAGTCACTGCATGCTACCTTACAGTGTTTGACGTTCTTGTGAAATTTGAATAACCACAATTTACTACTACTTAATTGAGTGTCCAAAATCATTGATCTCAAAATATTTTCTCTTAATAATACAATGAACAGGGCCATCAAACCAAAAATAAGGAAATATTTTCAATGCTATGCAAAACAGATACCTTTAAAAGCTTCTCCCGAGTTTGCATCAAAGAGATTGAAAACGGATGAAACAGTTTCTTCTGCAGTGTCTCAATTGCCTTAAGCCCAGATATAGCTTCCTGGTAATCTAAATATAGTCAAACTCAAGCTGTTCAGTATCAACTATCAATACATGGTGATATCTTTCTGATGAAATTTGAGTTCAAAAATTAGAAGTCATGAAATATTATCATAAAAATAACATCAGATTGCCAAAAAAAAAAATGCAAGCAATTCATAGCACAGAGAAAGAAGGATACCGCAAGAGGATGTAGATATAGAAGCCTTGTCTGACAATGATTTTAGTTCACTTGCTATCTTCCTTATCTCTTCTTTGCTCCTAACAAGTCCACATTGCTGGCACACGAACCCATCACCATCTGCACATCCAAATTGCAAAAGAAGATACTATATTTGCTTCAGCTAGCCACCCGACTCTTATTTTCATTTAAATTCACCCAACCAATTTGACTACAGGTAATACCGTACCAGACTGGCGAATCAAAAAGCCGCTGCATCCCTTATCCTTGCATCGGTAACCTTCAAGACTGGCACTCTCTTGGATATCATCATACTGACCCTTCAATACAAAATGAACTTCATTTTGCATCAGAAAAAGACAAGTTCTATATAACTCAAAGTAACATTCTCAAAATAAAGTATTGAAAGAAGGAATAATCACAAGTACCACTTTAATGCAGCGGGGACATGTGCAAGTGAAATGGTATTGTTCTTTAAGTGCCTTCTGCCGAGTCATAGTGCTTCCAGAAGTTTCTATGTAACTTATCAACACCTTAAGAACAAAAGAGAAGACTTTAGATTTGACATGCAGTCAAAGATTATGCAGTAACAGGATGCCAAGCAACATTACTTCACGGAAAAGGAAGACACAAAACATCTTCAGTGAAGGTTCAAAACATGTTACAGAATCTGTATAATCATACGCAATGATGGAAAAGAAATTGTTAAATATTGGTCAATAATAAAGTTTCTCATTCATTCTGTTAAAACACTTCAAGGGATTGCCAAAGAACAAGCCCCCTTACTCAAGGTTGATGAAGGGCGAATCAGCTCTCCTTCAATGTAATATACAATTATGCAAGCAGTCAGGCCTACTATCTATTGCCCTATGATGAAGAATACATCTCAAAAGTTTCAACACATAGACCGCTTAAACCACAATGACCAAAAATATACAGAAGAATTCACTACCTCAGCACCTTTGGGTATATACTGCACAGCACGTACGACAGCTGATCGTCCCTCGAATAATAAAACAGAATTGGGCAGGCAGCTACAGCAGGAGAACCATTTAGCCAAATTACAGCAAGAGAGTAAAACTAAAAGCACATCAATCCACTAAAACAGTTACCTGTGGTTAATAATGGAAACGACAGGATATAGCCCTGTGCCCAGGGGTCTCAATTCACTGTCACAAATTGTGTGTGCATTGCATGCAAGCTGCATGGATTGAGGAGAATCAAGTTTCAGAAAGATTTCACTCAAATATAAATCGCCTAAGTGGAGAATCAAGTTACTAAAAGGATTTCTGGAAATCATGCAGACAAAAGCACAGCAATCCAATAATACAAATTTATAGTTACTCCCACACAGGATGAAGTTCGCATTGGTTGAGCTGGATACTCGCCAAAATCTGAAATTGCTTATAAAGATCACCTTGGAAAAGTTTTCTGCAATCTCCTTTATATTAATATCGGGCCACTGAAGTATCAAGCTGACAAGGTTAGCCATCTGAGCATACAGCACCAGCTGCTTCTCATCAATCTCTGACATGTCTTCATTAATCGAAAAGAAAAACAGAAAACAAGAGTTAAATAAAACAGTAAACAGCATCAACAAGAAACAAATCTTAATCGGAAAAGGCCGAAAAGGATACGAGCAACTAACGCCTCCACCAACTTATAGTTGTCCACAGCAGAAGAAGGAATGATCTGAAGCAAAAGCTTAAAAAGCATTAATCTATCAAACCCAAAAAAGAAATTAAAAATTAACAAAAACCCAAAACTAAAAATTGAGTCTTTACCTTCTCAGCTTGCAATTTGGTACGGAGGTAGAGCTTGATCATGAGACGAATCGACGGCGTGACGGCCATCCGTCTCTCCTTCTGAAGCTTCGAGAGAGCTTCACATTCCAGACGATGCAGCTTCCATTCAAACTTCTGCAAATTACCAAAGCCCAAGACTTCAACGAACGCGACCAAAACTTCATGAGTGCAATGCAATCCCTAATCCGAAACCCTAGCGCTTACCTGGCATGAGCTGCAACAATAGTACACAACCTGACAAGCCGAGCATTTCTTGAGATTACTCGATTGGAAGCAAGCGTCGCACCTGGATTCCGCCGGGGAGTTGTTCGGCACGCAAACGTACGGCTCCTGGAGGATTATCACTTCCCCTGCAGTTCAAAACCTCCAGTGTTGATGTTCTGAAGAAGCAGAGCTAGAGAGAGAGAGAGAGGGAGGAGAGAGAGAGAGAGAGCACCTGGAGAGAAGTCTCTGGTGGTGAAGAGGGAGCGGCCTTTGTCCGGAAGATTCGAAACGGTTAAGCCGCGATTTTCAAGAGCTCTCTGCAATTCTTCCATGAGCACCGTTCTGTGTTTTGCTTGCTCTTCACCGCCGAACGCCGTCACTGGTGGTGAAGTTTGATAGAGCAAATGATTTATTTTCAGGTAAATTCGGGTTTGCCTCTGAATTTTTATGGTAAATTACATTTTGCATCAACACATTTAAAAGTCAATTGCAACTTTTTACCAAAAATTTTAAAATATTTCAATTTTATATATATTTCAGTATCATTAGGCGATTATAAAATCTGTTAAATTAGTCATTAAATTATGACGTAGTAATAATAAGTTTCATATTTGTGCAGAAGTGACTGACAAACTTGTGTCAAGTGGTTACAATTTAAGGAAAAAAAATCATCATCTTAATTCGTGCAAATCATCTTCCCAGTCCATCTTTTCCAACCCAAGTAACTAAGTTCTTCTCAATAATTATTAGTTTTAATTTATACTTTAAATTTATTGTTAATTTAGTTAAACTACAGTTGGATTTTTTCAAATATAATCATTGAATTTGAATTAATTATTGCAACTGAGAAGTTGAGGTCCAAAAAACGAAGGGGGCTACATTTGGCTAGCCTGATGGCCCTTTGACCGAATAATGGTATGGTGAGCTCTACATAATTATCTGTTGGAGATGAGTTTTTTTGACAAATCTGATCATTTATATTATTATTTATTATTTATTTCAATATCATACAACGGTTAAAAAAATCTGTTAAATTAGTCATTAAATAATGATTAGTAATAGTAAGTTTCATCTTTCCTCACCCAGGTAACTAAGATGGCCTTGCCATTGGTTTTCATGCTCCCAAACTCCAACTATTTGATGTTTCTCGGTTACTACGAGAAAAGCAGCCCTGGTTGTAGCAGGATGAACAGCACCACTCCTATCCAGATCGGCCCCAATCGGCCATTGTTGCTTTAACAAAAATCAGTTCTCAGATTAAATTTTGGATTTACGGATTTCGATTTTCGGGCTGGGGGTTAAAGTTGCAAGCTTTCGGTTTTTGTGATGAATTGGGGAATTCGGGATGAATTGCTTTTCGGAATTTGGAAATGAGTTTGTAATTTTGTGATTGTCAATTGTAAAGCAACCACGACAAGCTGACATTGAAATGGGGTTGTAAAGCTTTAAGCTTTTATAAACATAACCGAATTGAATAGGTTGGTGATATGATTTGGACAGTGATTGAGCACGGCCAACCCGTCTACTTAAATGAAAGCATTTTTGCTCACAATCATTTAATGTAATATATGCACATTATCCTATTTATCATTGTTAGTCGAATTTGAATTTTGAGATTTGTGCTTATCCACTACACGAATTTCGAAATTCAAACTCATCTAATGGTAATTAATAGAGTGATAAGCATATACCACACTAAATAATAGTGAACAAAAATGCTCCCTGCTTAAATAAGTGCTAAATGGAACTAAACAGTTGGTATCGGAGGAGTAAAGTGATGCGTATGGTGCCGGATGAGGAGAAGCTCCCCCGTCACAATCCCCCTCGATTTCTTGATTGTAAGTTTGCGCCTCTGCCTCCTCTCGATTCATGCTATGTCTTTTTTAATTGGGTTTGGAATTTTAGTTGCTAATTAGTTTTTGGTTTTGCGGTATTGTGTTGTATGAGTGGGAAAGGCTGAAGGCGGGGCAGAGGCTTGATATTTTTCCACTAATATTTTAAAGATGTTACATGAGGTTGCAATAGATTTTAAATCTGAGGAGGTAAAATATCGATATGCAAATTTATGGAAGTATCGATAGATCAAATTGCCTTTGACGGATAGTATGAAAATTTGCAATGGGGTGAGTATATCAACTCACTTAAATTTTTTTTTTGGGTCAAACGATAGATTTTGTTAGATTAGATGTTAGATTAGCCATTGACGAAATTTGAACCCACGCCACCATGCAAGGGCTCAACACCTTTCCACCACTGCGTTAAGTGACCACTTAAATTTAGTTGAAAGGAGAAAAATAATTTTTTAAAAAAATGTTCAAAATTTCAAAATCTGCAATGAATTTCTGCAAAATTTATTAGTGCATCGATAAATAATAAATATCATAAATATTTATTAATTTTCTTATTTATCACCAATAAAAGGTAAAGTTTGCACTTCACCTCTCTTTCCTTATCAATCCTCAAATTTTCAAATATTTCAACAAAAAGATCAATAATTTTGTGACTATTTTAAACGTTGATTGCACAACAAATTTTGAAGGAGCGCGTTTAGTATTACATTACGAGGATCTTGTACCAAGTGAGAGACCAAGCCTAGCTAGCACTCCCTTCAATAAAAAAATTGATAAATTGGTAGGCTTTTAGACCTTCTCCATATGAGATGTCAAAAATGCCACATAGACATATAACAGTAACAACTGATGTACCACTTACTCCAACTGAGATGTCAAAGATGACATGGAAAAGAAGGCTAGGCTGACATGGATAAAGAAATGTCAAATTTGAAGTTGCCTTCAAATTTGATTTTTGTTATTTCCAAAGGCATTCCACTTGCCTTACCTTAAATGTTAGCATATTTAAGTATTATTTTTAAACCAAACAACAACTCAACTTTTATTATTTTTGTTTAAAAAATATAAATGAAGCAATAAATTTGGCATATCAGGTGGAATAAAAATATTGACAATATGTCAAATTACCTAATCAACCATCAAATTGAAATTTTATGTTTTCAATTTGACGTCTCATTTGGAGATGTTTTAGGATAGTATTATCAACATATTCCTTTCTACCTTCTTCTACACACACTTCTCAATTTCTAACCGTCGAATCTATGAATTGAATATGATTAAATGACAAAAATAGAAGTGGTACGTGGAAAGTAGAAAAGGCATGTGTGGACTTTTTTAGGATCAATCTGGAAGGATAAAAAAGCTAAAGCACCAATTTGAAAACACCTGAAACTTTTAAGTGGTAAAAATGCAAGTACTCTTTTTTCAATTTTTTTGTCTGTGAGGTGGCTGGTTCGCAGAGACGACGTGGCATCTCCCAACGAACCCGTCTGTTCTTCCTCTCGACTTTTTGTCGAATTCTCCGTCCCAAAAGCCGAAACGTTTCCCTTCTCACTGAAACTTCTTGTTCTTCCGAATGGAATGTCCTTCGCCTCCACCACCTCGCTAGGGCTTTCCACCGTACAAAGCTCACTGAGGAACGCCGTTTTCTCGAAGCAGTCAAATTTCAGTCTCCCTCTACCCGCCGCCGCCGCATTAGGTTTGTTCTGCTGTCTACCTACTGTTTGGTTACCGAGAAAATCCAGTAAACTGATTTCATTTTTGAATTTTCAGCCATGGACTGCGACCCGAATTGTACGCTGTTTTTGTGCGGGAAATCGCCGGCGGAGAACGAGGCTGCCAAGGCGCTGAAGAACAGCAACGCGCTGAAGCTCCCTGAGACCACCGAGTTTTCGATTTTCTTACAATCGGAATCCGAAAAGCCGGTCAAGGAAGACGCTTTTGGAGTCGATTCGTTCATGAGCTCGCTATCTACCAGTCGGTTCGGCAGGTTCCTCCTCTGGTCTCCTCGCCTGCCTTCCACACACGACGTCGTTTCTAAGTAAGTTTTGCTGAAGACTGAATTTTTAGTTCTCTGAACTCTGAATTCAAGTGAATGATTATTTTCCGGATTGTGAATTCGAGGTTTTAGTTTGTTCTCAGGAATTTCTGTGAGCTGCCGGTCGGTGCTGTTTGTGTAGCTGATATTCAGTACAAAGGGAGAGGTTTGAAAACTACTTGGTGGTTGACTTTGATTGACTGATTATTGTATTGAATTTGCTGGAATTCAGTTTGTTCTGCGATTTCCGCAGGGCGGTCGAAGAATGTGTGGGAATCTCCCGAGGGTTGCCTTCTGTTCTCCTTTACATTGCAAATGGAGGATGGCCGAGTCGTGCCTCTTATACAGTACGTGGTTTCTCTTGCTGTCACAGAGGCGATAAAAGATGTTTGTGATAAAAATGTGAGTGCATTGTTCGTAACGAGTTTGATATAAAAAGGATTAAAAAGTTAACTTTGTCAAATTTATATGTGAGTTTATGTATATGACATGCATTGCTAGTAACTGTGTAGCGATTAAGTAAGATTTGTTGAAATTGGAATTCGTTAAGTAATAAGTATTCTATCGTATGTTTCTAGTTTGATACATTAAGAGGTTGCCTGATATGATCATCTTGACGTCGAGGTATAGATACCAGTTGTCGGTGGTACTTTTAACTACAGAAAGATTACATCACTCATATATACTAGCCGATCTGTAATAAACTGCACGAAGATAATTGTTGAGGCTCTGATTATAGTATATTTGGCTACTTGGACTGTGAACATTGCACATGATTGTTATATAACAATTTTGAAGTTAATATGCTGATGCTACAGTCCAGAATTTGATACACTTTGTGATGGGTGCATCTTCTGAATTTCAGGGCTTGCCATATGTTGATGTTAAAATAAAATGGCCAAATGATCTTTATTTAAATGGCCTAAAAGTGGGAGGTATTTTATGCACCTCAACATATAAGTCGAAGCAGTTCAATGTCTGTGCTGGTAATTAGTCTCATTCTCTGGGTGCTGATTAGCAGGTCTGATTGCAAATAAGCATGCTTTGAAACACCTATTGGCTGCTTCTTACTTTTCGATGGACCCTATTCCTTTCAAGTATTATATGAATGCCACCACCACAATAAGCACGCGTGCATTAATGGATATCAAAGAATAAATTCTATGCTGAAGATGACAAAGATTCTTTTGTTCTGTTCTTGCAGGTATAGGTTTGAACGTTGATAATGAGAAACCAACTACATGTTTGAATGCATTTCTTAGAGAATTGTCGGTTACGACATACAAATTTAGAAGAGAAGATGTTCTTGCCGCCTTCTTTAACAAATTTGAGATGCTATATGAAGTTTTTATAAATCAAGGTAAAAATTCATCACGTCAGTTATCAAAAATGTCATCTGATATATCAATTAGACTATTCCTTCATTTTGATTTTAATGCTTAATCTTACAGTTTCACCCCAACTATGTGGGTTGGTTCCTCTCTATCTAAACTTTTTCTTTTATGTTTCCAGCCAGCTAGAATATTCTGTATATCAACATTGAATTTTTTGCTTGATACCAAAATTTGAATTCCTTGGTTATACTGTCTCAATTATGAGACGGTTGTTCTTCCCTGTTGCTTAACAACTTAGTTTGTTTGCCGCATAGAAATATGAAAATACAGGGCAGACATAATTATTTGTTCTACAAAATTATCTAATCAATCTTGTTTACACAGTGTCTGTTTCATCTTTAAGCATGATAGAAAATATCCACCAAGTATGTAGGCTATGAAAATTAATGCCGCTCTTTTGGTTCATGTCATGCAGGATTCCAATCTCTTGAGGAGGTATACTATAGGACATGGTTACACAGGTAACACACTGACATGTAGATCTAGATTCTTCTATGGATTGTTATGGTTGAACTCAAGTTTGTAATTTTTCAGACTTAGACTTGTCTATGTTTAAAAGCAAAGAAGCCCTGTGAACGTTAGACCAAGTTTTCTGTGAATTTTGTCTCACTTGATACAAAATAACAATGCTACTCAATCTACAGAAGCCGTTTTCCGTCCTTTAATGATGGCCTCCTAATTTTCTTCTCATAAAGAAAGTACTGAATTTGTTCTTGTCATTCATCCCCGTAATAGTATTTTTCCACATCTGGTTACCACTGGGATGTGTGGTATATAAACATATGGGAAACCTTTCTTTTGCAAGCTGGTTTTGAAGGATAAGTGCTACCCATGGTTTTAACATGGTATCAACTATCGAGCAAGATATCTCAGGAATGGGTTGGGTTGTATCTTCCTCTTACATATAAGGGGAGAGCCAGGTGTCTTATGCCCTTTCGCTGAGGGGGAGTTTCCCCTGGGTACTGTTGGGATGCAGGGGACTCACTCCTTGTACACTAGTTTTCAAGAGCAGTTCTACTCATGAGATTGACAATAACAATAACACACCTTCTTCCGCAGTATCCATGTCCTTTGCATTGTACTTGGAATTTGTAAGCTTTGGTTTTTAAATGAACCAGGTGGTTTTATGCTCTTTCTATACGATGTGCTACCACTATCTAAACAATCAAATTAATTCATGTTGTCTTGCATTTCTCAGCTTCTCGACATCTTTATTATCTTACCGTCATAAAAACTTGGGCTGGTAGAAGGAGCAAGAATTTTTGTAATCTTGAGGCCTTTGCTTCTTTTCCTTTTTCGTTGTAGATACAATATCTTAATTAAGAAAGATGAACCGGTATCCATGCATAAATAAATCAGTCAAGAGAAATGTGATCAAGCGTGTAGATCCAATTTGAACTTAATTTTGTTTTGGTATCTGCAGCGGACAGAGAGTTATTGTGCAAGAAAAGAGTGAGGATCAAGTGGTGGAAAATGTGGTCACTATTCAGGTGTGGCAAACTAGACAGTTTTTAGATGACTCACTGGCTCACATTTTTGGATATTGTGTATACCCTTTCCTATGATAAACCTAACTGAAAACTTCTATTTCAGCCTTTTCTGGTTCAGACAGATTCAATCGTCAACTTTATGGATAAATTTTTTGGTTTTGTTTCAACAAAATTTGTTCATTTCCCTTTATTACAAAATTTAAACCTATTGGTTAAAAATGTTTGTTAATCCTTGATTTGAATGAGCTGACAAAAGATCTAGCCTAAAAATCATAAACTAGGAGGAAAGAACAATTACACCTCTTATGGCTGGCCCTATTTAAATGGATTACTCTGTAATTGACTGTCTTATGCTTAGATCCCTATCAAAAAATAGGAGGAAACTACAATTACACCTTTTATGGTTCCCTACCTTGACTGTCCACGTTAAAATCTCCCAACTTATTCACCATAAAAGAGCCATCCAAATACCCCATGACCACTATGAGCCAAGATATTTGCACTCACCATGTGAAGCGTTGATTGCCTCTTTGTCAAAGCCATGATGTGGCCGCCATTGCTGGACACCCCTTGATATGAGTGTAACTCCATCTTTGTACAACTGTGAATGATTGCAATGATAGAATAGAATGGCTTGAACAGGGGAAGAGGATAAGAATAAAATAGACATTTACATGCTTATTAATAGCATCCGTTAAGCAGACAAATTAGGAAACAGGTTATACCCTTGCAAATAGGATTGACCATAAGGGTGTTATACGGTTTGAGGTATGATTGTTGATTGTTGTCAATATTCTATATTTAGAACTAGGGTTCTCAAAAATCTTCAATTTGCAGGGTTTGACCTCATCAGGATATTTGTTAGCTATTGGTGATGACAATCAGATGTGTGAACTTCATCCTGATGGAAATAGGTATGTTTGCAGAAAAGTGTTTTTTTCTTCTTTTTGGCATGATATAATGTTGTTTAATTTAACTATAAAACTTTCATAAGCAGTGCGTGCAAAGTCTTTTTTTGTGTTTTTTAATAGTCTTAACGTATGCTTTTGAAAGCTTCATTTGTAACTACTGGATAAACATATGGCAAGCAAGCTCTAAGGGTAAAAATGAACAGTAATTTCCTCTCACGTAAAGTTGCTAGCACAACTTCTCATTTTCTGGGCAAATGTGGTACCACAATTTAGAGCCATCAAAATTTCAACTTCAACCAAAGTGAACACTGTTTTGTCAAGATTTCTTTAAACCATTTCTGTCATTCAGGGTGGATACCTTGAACTTCTGAGACGCTTACTGGGGAGAGCTTTTTGGATTTGATGTTGGTTTTCGTAACTTTTGAAAGTTAGCGTATGAAAGAAAGTATCTATAAGTAGGTAATTTTCAATAGTAGAAATTCGTGGGATTATACCTGAAGGTAGGTTCATTGTTTTGTTGACATATTAATGGATTTTATATTACTATCAGTTAAAGTCATGTCCTGGTTTGTTCCTAGTACCACATCATATAAAGCTATTTGTTTGAGATATCAAATGATGAAGATTTGGTTGTTGAAATATCCCACCCTTTTTGTATCTGTTGATTTGAAATTGTACCTCTGCTTTAATAGGTGACAATAATCATGTCAGGTTGCTTGGTCAAAATGACAGCAACTTGGCATCATGTCAATTTTTGTTTTACCCTCCAAAGATGTAATACGGGTTCCACTCGTGTTTCATTTACTGTTCATTGCCGTCCAAACAGTCATTGTGATAACTTTCGCATGCATTTACCATATTTAAAGTGGCTCTGATTATATTTCTTACTTTATGTCCTCTTAATCATTGCCTTTGTATCTGTAATTATTCAGTATATGCATTCCTCTTAGTTGGGGCAGCATTGGTTGAACTTTTCACGCCTATATTTGCGCAATTTCATTAACTTGATTACGAAGAACAATACATATAAACATGCAAGTAACACTATATATTAAAAATGTAAAAAGAAAGGTATTAGGAAACAACGGTGGTTTTGATGTAAAGTACTAGATGATCACTAAGAATTTCCCGGTATACATTTTGCCCTTTTTCTGATCAACTACCGTATTTATCCTGTATTCTTGCAATTTCATGGAGTGGTTTTACATTCACATGCTATAATTTCAGAAGCTTGTCTTGACATGTGCCTGGCTTTTTTTAACCAAAGCAATCATGATATTGTTTCCATTTGTCTATGTAGTTTTGACTTCTTCAAGGGATTAGTCAGACGAAAACTTGACTGAAGAAGATTCCGTGGCACTACCTTGCATCAGTGGCCACAATCTTGCTGCATCATGTGCACTGCTAAGGATGCTCTCGCCTTATCTTTTTTCGTATGTCCCAATACATAAATGATTTTCTTTTTCCTTTTTATCCACTTATTGTTTCGGTATAGATCTCGGTCAAACCTAGATCTGTATATCTTCCTTAATAATGTCAGAACTCATGGATTACAACCAATTCACTGTGTTTATTTTCTAACAAGATATGATTACGCTGAGTTGTGTCGTGATCAACACAAGTAATCAATCATTTGCAGGAAAATCTGATCTCAATGTCAGCGTCGAGGTTGGTGTGAATATATAGTTTCTTTGTTGTTTGTTGAGGAAATCTACTATTTTCGTGGCCAAATCGCGCTCGAAAATATGCTTTATTTTTGTTGTGGCTTGGGCTATAAGATCTACGAGGTCCCCCTTCGGCCGGACCCCCTTGCCAAAATGTCATGATTTGCAAGGCTGTTGTATTGTGATGCAATTAGAAGTTTTAAGTTTGCATATATCATTGTTAACTGGTTGAAAAACGTGTAGGACAAGGATGAAGATTCCTTTCAAGAGTAACCAACAATCCAACAGGGTCCTCTCCCGATCCTTTTGGTGAGATCATGGGGATTCGTGAATCGTGTTTATTTATCGTATATTATGCGGTCAGTTTTTGTTAAGTAATGTTTATGTTTATTTTTAAATAAAAATATTTAAAATGATTTATGATATGTACGATGAACGGACACAATTCACAGATCTTCAGAATCGGATCCTCACAAAGAGGATCGGGCGAGGATGCGGACTCACCAACAAACATTTTTGGTGGTTGTAGGGTACATAGTGTCTCTCTCACTCTGCAATTTTTTAAGTCTCTGTTGTAGCGAGTCTAGTGACAGAGAGAAAAGGAGTCCCACCCCCTCCCACGTGCACCACTTTCTACATTAAACAAAATGTCCTTAAATTTAGGTCACAACCCCTTGGTAGGGGTCCATTCCACCGGCCCAATTTGGAATTCGGTTAATCCACCTTCTACAAGGTGAGAAAAACTTATGTAGGGGCACTTCGACCACACCTTTCATAAAACCGTTCTCAAAAATGCATGAGGCACATTGTAATTTGGTCTCATCTGACCCTATGCTGGTCCTTGGTGTGCAAGTTGCCCTAGTTATGCAGCTCTATTCATATTTCAGCCCTCCAGGTATGCGAGCTGCCCTAGGCAAAGTATTTTCTCGAAAAGCACTTGGAAGTTCTTCTGTGTTCTTATATCTCATCACTTTTTGTTAAATTCAGTCGAAGCGGTTTTAGTCCTACCGCCAAACAAGACTCTAGATGGAAACATGTGTGTAATAAATTTTTTCTGATGCCTTGTGTTTGGTCTGATTCCAACAACAGTGGTGTTTTGCTAGTTAAAACTTAAAACTATTCCACGTTTTTTTTGTGTGTGTCTAGATTTGGATCAAAGGGTAAAATTTAGGAACCATTACTTTGCAAAGGATGTTACCATTGTTGAATAGGGTTCCATATTCGTTAGGTTAAATGTCAAATCTTGCTATTTATATGGCAGCTCAAGCTTTGGTTTTAGATATTTTAATGTGTTAGGTTTTAGGCAGATTAGCTAGGTTAATGTGCTCGTTCTTTTACACTGAGTTGGAATCTCTACCTGTCCCCATTTAGATTAGAATAAGTTAGAATATCGCTTTTGTCAAATGAAAATGATATGTGTTAGGTCAAGTTGGCCTTCAAGGCAACAAATCTTTTGTTTTCATTACAAATTGTGGCACTTAACTGGCTACAATACATAAATGTATTGGATACGATTACTATATGACGGTTAGATATACTTCATGTAAAATATATATAAGTTAAGAGACTATATATGAATGTTGAGATGATAATTAAATACATGCAAGTATTGTAGCCTAAGTCCCGATTTTAGCTGTGACAAACAAGCCCACGTGAGTTTTATGTTGGCCAGTAGTTTCAGTTCGTATATCACATTTGCTTTCTCTAAAGAGAGACTCCAAATTGAAATCTTATCTCACAAAAGTCATAAGCGTTCGATTGTCATCTTCTACAAACGAATCAAAGAGAGATTTAGGTGCAGATTTTCCCTCAAAATATAGTAAATAAACTAAAATCCTTCCTCAAGATCAAAAGTAACAATGGTTACGATGGTAATTACACTTGTATGTCCTTAATATTTTCAATCTTTCCATTTTGTTTTTTCTTTTTGGTTCCAATAACGAGGATTGAACCTACTAGTCTTTGACCTATCTACCAATTAGACCTTAAGTTTAGCGGTATTCATTTCTATTTAGTTAGAGGATGTTTTAAGTTCAAATAACATGAATGATGATTAATGAGTTTGATTTTCAATTGTGGTTAGACTTGTCGTCATGGAGAAAGCGAGACTTTATTGTATTTAAATTCTAACTTATTATCTCATGTTTTTGGCCACTTGAACTAATAATCATGAAGATATCAAGAAAAATAGCATTGATAATGCTCTAGCTATGAGCCTACAACCCACTTTTGATATTCCCTCGCATGCTTATCCTTGTTAATTAATATCCTATATATGGTGGACAAAGAACTCTTTTGCTTTTTATTGGTGAAAAACAAAGGGCTTTCAAGTGAAATTTAAATATGATAATAAGGTTAGAACATTGAAGGGATCCGGAAGATCAGTCAAAGATGTACTGGATCATCACATGGCATCATGGCTAAGTGGTGGACCAATTTGGTTGAGACAAGAGAATTAGTGAGAGAGCTCTCTCTCTTTGTTAATTACTTGTTAGGGATGGGGATCTTCTCCGCATCCTCTTTGTGAGGATCATAGCATCCTATCCGTCATTATATATCGTGCGGCCAGCTTTTATTAGGCATTGTTTGTGTTTAATTTTAAATAAAAAAATTTAAAATAATTTATGACCGCACGATTTACGATAAACGAATAAGATGTGAAGATACGGAAGGGATCCAAATTCACTTGTTAGGTTCAAAACTGCAGACTGTGAGATGCTAGCTAGAGCTAGCTATACATGTATGGTTGAGAGAGGCATATGGAAGTAGTGTTTAGAATTAGTCACATACACGCGTGTAAGTTGATTATGGCTGAATAGTATTGAACAGTTAGGATTAATTCACACATGCATGGATAATTGACCATAACATTGTCGTCCAAGGTCCAACCGACGATATATTCTTTGTGACATGACATATTTTCTTTAGCTTTTGAGCAATTTAAATAATTTTGTTATGCGTGAATAGGGTGTATATGGTTTCATGTGATCGCGTTACTCTCTTTCTTGTTTTGCTTTTTCTTTCTTGAATTAGAATATGGTTTGGCAATGATTGGATTTTGGTTAAACACTGGGTCAAAAAGATGGGCACGTTTAGTGGCACTGATAGTGAGAGAGAGAGAGAGCGACGGATGAGGATTCTCTTTGTGAGAATCTTGAAAATTATATCGTTATATCCAATTATCGTATATTGTACGGTCAATTTTCGTCTAAAAATAAGCCTGCATTTGTTTTCCTAGGTTTTGGAGGACGATGGAAATACTGCATTTACTAATGTTTACACATTTTGGGAAGTTTAGTGCGTTGTGATAATTGCATAAAAGTACATTATAATTACAGGGTTCTATCAAGCGAATGCCGAAATACATGTGCTTCTGTATATAGCAATCTACTTTTTGACAGCCAATCATGTGCCCATCATCACTTCCTTCTCATGCATAATTAGATGGCTTTGTATTTGGATGCATACGGGGATGCTAGCAATCTTCGGATTCAAACCCACTTGTTTTAACTCTTAAGTTCTCTTTTTTATTCTGCAATGTTATTCAATTCGAATTGTTTATTTTCTAGGTGATCGTGGTTATAAATTTTCTACAAAAATATCAATCAAATTAAAAAACATTTAGATTTTTTATTAAACATTGTCAAAATTTCATTATTTTTAGTGTATAAATTGAACCAACATATTCAGATTGGTTTAGTTCAAACAGTACGAAACAATTTGGTATGGTTTTCTTTACCACCCGTAGAGTACGAAAAGAGAAAATAAGCGTGCAGAAATCACAATTTACTGATAGAGAATATGGTACATTACTATTGAGGGTTATGAGTCACTGAAGATGTCGTAGCAGTGAAAGTGATGAACTGATGATGATGCTCGAAGGAGGTGGTGACACGACACCAGTAGGGATGGTTAGCATAATATTATTCATTTGATTGAGACGGGTGCAGTTCCATTTGTTCTCAACTGAGAAGCAGCCCCTCCAAACTTTATCTTTTAATTTAAGACAAAAACAAGTAAAAGTAATACACCATTCACAATCTTCAATTTCTTAGGTTTTGGATACGTGTCCTGCTTGATGAATTTCGACCCCTAATCAATATTTTCTAATGCAAAATAGCAGAGAATGGAAGTTATTGTTAATTTGTTTTGACAAATAATAGTAATATTAAATTCATTGAAATTATGGGATCGGAGGTTCGATCTTGAATGTAAAGCAAACACATTGTTCTTGCGAACTTGACTAAGCCAAAATCCACGAGAATAAAAGTCGTGGCCTCATTTATTTTTATTTTTTTTAGTACAACAACGTATTTTACACTAAGGGAATAGAGAGTTCAATAAGTCACACAATAGACAACCTAATTTAGTATCGAATTCGTCATCTACGATATTGGAACCTAATACATCTCACTTACAAATGAAGAGGAATACCACCAGATTAAAGTACTACGTGGCGTTGTGGCCTCATTTATAGTTGCACCATACAACTCATTTCTTGACCTTTTAATTGATCTTTAACAAACGTGTTCAGATCATGAACCAAAACAAAAACAAAACAAAAAAAAACAAACAAACACGTGTTCAGATCATGAACAATAACAACTTGCTCATATAACTCATTTAAAACATGTATACATAATAAAATGATCAATCAATAAAAACACCTAAATCGAGCTAACCCAAAATTTAATTTTACGTTGATTTTTTTTTTTTTGAACAAACTATATTATCTACATTTAGGGAGAGAAGATGGGGTAAGCCTCATAATGGGTTAACAATAATGTGGTTCAAATTCATCTTTGGCAAAAATCAAATCACTCTGTAAAGATTATCTCTACACGAAGTCAATTAAAAATAAGATGGTCTAGTCAATCAACAGTAAAAAATACGTTTCATAATTCTTTTACCGGATTTGGACTAAACGGTTTGATATTTTATTACTTTTTGCATAAATAATATTTAGAGTGATTAATAATATAAACGGTTTTAATCATAAGCACGAGTAAATCGGTCAAGGGTGTATTCAATTGAGATTTTGAGGATTTTAATGGATTCCCAGATAATTTAATTGATTTGTAGTGATTCTATGTAAAATTTTATTCAAATCCCTTGAAATCTCAGAGGAAGAGATGAGATTTGGGAATGCTTCAAATACACTACGAAATCTTTCTAATTCTCTCAAATTCCTCAACTTTTTAAAATTCTTTAAAACAATTTCCTAATTGAATACACTTAGAATGTTACAAATTTTTTTTATATTCATAATTGACACTCGAATTTTTAAGGATTTTAATCAACTATCTTAAAATCCTGATTGAATACAGGCTGAATTTCAGAGAATCACTTCAAATACCAATCGAATCCTCGTAGATTGATTAAAAGAAGTAAAATCTCTCAAAATAATTTAATACAATCTTGGGCAAGTGACCCTTTATCACAATGATAAAGAGAGATGTTGCCCTTATACCACGACGTGGTAATACAATTTTGGGCAAGTGGCCCTCTATCACAATGATAAAGAGAGATGTTGCCCTTATACCACGATGTGGGTTCGAATATCATTAACTCCTTAATCTGACATCCAATATACCGATTGACAAAAAAAAAATTGAAACAAAATGTGTTCACCAAAAAAAAAAAGAAAAAAAAAAGAGAAACAAAAAGTTGACCTTTATCCTCTGAAAACACTGTATGTTCCCGACACAAAAGGTACATCCTATGTGGTACATCCTATGTGCAGTAGAAGATTACTCTCTCTTCACAAGGACGACCTCCGCGTGTCATCGACGTCAGCCTCCCTCCCCCCCCTCTCTCTCTTTTGACTGGGCTTTTTCAGTCAAACCAAATACCGTTTTTCTCGAGTGCCGATCTGCTGTGGCCCCAATCCCTCTGCCTGCCATCCTCGTTTTTTTCTTTTACAGTTTTTCACTTTGATCCTCTGCGTTTTGGTACACGCTATTAACGCGCACACCTCTGTCCCTCTCTCCGTCCACCGGTATTCATTCCGATCCTCTCCCACACGCGTTCCATGCAGCCACGCGGAAATTCATAGCTAGACGTTTTATCATAGTTTTTTTTTTTTTTTGTTCTTTTTTTTTGTTTATTTTTCATGTAGATCTTTTGTCAAATTTGACTAATAGAGCACAATTATACTTAATTATGTGAGGAAATGAAATGATATTGTATTATTGTTTTTTTATTATATGCAAATTAGAAACACACTTACATGAGTGACACGAAAAACGTATCATTGTATAATTTTTTTTACTTGTTATATCTTAGTCATTTCCCATTACGCATTACATAAATCATTGTTCATTATAATTAACATAAGTGCAATCGTTTTTCTTGAAGTAAAAAATAATAATCAGAATACTAAGAATAATACAGGGCTTGTTTGAGAATTGCTTGTAAATGACTGAAAGCGTTTCTAGAGAAAATGTTTTCGGTTTGAAAAACACTCAAGTGCTTTTCATGGATTAACTTGCATTTTTAATAAAGATTAGATCTAAAAATATTTTCTCTAAAAACACTTTTAACCCGTTAAATCCACTCCCCACACGAGCCCACAATATGACAAAGCACATACATTTAGATTGAATTTGTCTACGTAGATATGTAACCAAAATAGAACCCTCTTTATTAACCAAAATAGAATGAAAAAACTATTAAGTCTTCTATCACAATAAAAAAAGTAAGAACAGTAACATAATTCCACAAAACAAACTTTTTTTAGTTTTTTGTTTAAGCATCACCTACAGGTGATTTTTAACATTTCTAATTTAAAAAAAAATTAATTAGAAAACCAGAGCAACTTCCATAATTGTAAACCCCTCCAATTTCTGATGCGAGAGTTGTAAAATAGTGAGCTTATACAGACTATAGTATACCATGGATCTTAAAAAAATCAAAATCAAATTAAATATACCCGGAAATTAATCTTCAAGGAAAACATGGAGATAAGATCCTCGCCAGATCCTCTTTGTCAGGATCCCAAGAATCATTTAATCATGTCTTTTTATTGGACATTATGCGGTCAGAAATCATTTTAAATTATATTATTTAAAATTGAATATAAACAGTACTTAACAAAAATTAATCACACTATGTATGATAAACGAACATAATTAAAAGATTTCCAGAATCCTCACAAAGAGGATCCAGCGAAGACCCTATCTTGAAAACATAGGCAGCTGCCTGCAAATGGCAGCAGTAATAACTAATAAGAATCATGCCCTTTAAGGGAAGGGATCCCCATTTAAAAAAAAAATTGGAGACACCCTGTTGACCCGTTAGATTTAGCTTTAAATAAATTTTGTGGTTGAGATTAAATCGCAAACCATAGAATTTCATTAAAGCCAAATCATCTAGAGGGTGTTCCCAATTTTTTTTTAAATGGAGATCCATTCCCTTAAAGGCTTCCAATAAGAATATTATATTTAGATTATGCTAATTTTAATTAGAAAAGTGAAAAGGGAGGTTGGGATATCCAAATGTGATTCGAAATTCTTCTAGTCGTTGGTTCCAACTAAGACATTTTTGTCATTAGCTATCCTATATATTGGTATATTCCATTAGTGCATGCCCCGACGTCACTATCCAAAATTGAGCATGATGTCGAATCTATGGTTTATTCAGCATAAATCATGTGCATGTTCAATTCCACTAATTTAAAGTGTTTCACAATGAACTAGCCCAAACGTTGAACGTCGTTGATATCGTCAATTTTATCAACGTCTCGATCGATCTTTCAATTGCACTTGTGAATATAATATAAGGAGTTTTAACAAAATACTTTTAGTACTGCTCATTTTAATGAAAAATCATATTTTTACTTTAAAAAGTCACTCCTGGTAATATTAACTTACAACACCTTTTTGATATTTTGATTAAAACTCAAAGTTTTCAAGCATTTTTCGTTAATTTTCCTTATAATATATGGTTAGGTTTGAGTTCTATAGAGTCTAACTTGGAAGTGTATATATATATATATATATATATATATATATATATATATATATATATATATATATATAAATTTTTTGTTTTTAAGAAAAATGAATTAGCTAATAACTTTGATAGTTAGTCCATTTTTCTAAAAATTAAAAAGACTCATAAAAATATTTCAAAGTATAATTTTCTTGATCTTTTCGAGCAGCTAGAACTTGAAAGTAGTGACAAGACTAAAATATAATATTACACATTGAAAATTCTGATGGATAATAGTCTAAAATATTTGGCACCAATGTTTAGACTCTTTACACGTCTTTTTGGGCCGTGAAAATTGACTTGAATTCATTTGAGTTAGGGAGAACAGAAGGTTCTACCAATTTACGTACCCGGTTGTCCAAGTGGATGGCATTAGTTTTAAGCAAAACAATTACACAAATCAATTTTATTGATAGGCAATCAAGAGTGGCAAGACAAATCATAATTACGGACATCATGATCCAATGATTGGGTTTAGGAATGTAACATATTTTTCTTAGTTGAAAACCGGGGCTAAAGCAAGAGTTGAAACAAACTTACTCAATAATAAATTTAGACCGTGACATCTCAAGTCTATCCTCACGAATAAACCTAATTGAACAAGAAGGAAGAGTATCAAAATAAAAAATTACCTAAACTAAATTAGGACTATAGGTCGCTAAATTGTCCATCACAAAATTATTTTTTCTGTAGACATGCCGGAGTTCGCATTGCCAAAATTTTGAAAGCAAATCTTAGCATGCCAAAACAAGGGGACCTAAAGAAGATTATTGCTTGCACACTAAATGAACTATGACTGTAGAATCTGATTTCACAAATAATTTATCAATCCGTAACTCCATGCCAATCGTAAGCCCAAATAAATAAAATATATTTTTCTTTTCTTTGCATTTGTAAGTATAATTTGCCTCTTTTATCTGCCTACCTTGCAACTCTTGATCAACGCCTTGTGGTCGCATGCATGTTTTTATCATGGCGTGGATACATATTATGTGTTTTTCGTGTATGCACTTTGTATGATGTCAATGTGCATACACAATCTATACTTAACGTTGTTAATCGTGTGTAACTTCTCTGTGTAATTAATTAGTTGTGTAGTTGTTCTTTATTGTTATATTTTGGTTAAGATAGTTTTAGTTTGAAATTTTTCGGAGCTAACGGAGGTTACTTGCCATAGATATCGATTCCCATGCAAGCGATACTAATCTAGAGGAGGGTGGGAGCCAAGCACATCAATTTGAATATCAAACTAATTAGAATTAACCAAATTAATCTTTGAAAAACTAACAACTAATTAAATTTATGAATTTAGCCATAATACATGTTGTTTGTACCATACTTGACCAATCCCGAAACTACCGAGCACCGGCCAACGCTATACTGTCAAGGACCCAGAAGAGTTCCCCTCCGACCAGGAGGCCAATCACTACTCGACACGTGTCAAGATTAGAAGCCAATCAGAGCGCAGCACGTGTCAACATCAAGAACCAATCATAACATGACACATGTCAATGTGACAAAGCTACAAGTTTTTCTATAAATAGGGGTCATTCCCCCACAATATTGCCTAATGCCATTTTGTGTTAAATCATTCACAAGAACTCACTAAATTGAGAGCTTGATCCTTTGTACTTGTGTAAGCCCTTCACTACTAATAAGAACTCCTCTACTCCGTGGACGTAGCCAATCTGGGTGAACCACGTACATCCTGTGTTTGCTTCTCTGTCTCTATTCATTTACGTACTTATCCTCACTAGTGACTGAAGCAACCAAGCAACCAAGCGAAGGTCACAAAACCTGACACTTTCTGTTGTACCAAAGTCTTCGCTGATTTTGTGCATCAACATTTGGCGCCGTCTGTGGGAAACGACACTTATTCCTACTCTCTTCAGCTGTGTCAAGCTGGTTTCTATCATTCGTACACTTTCTTTTGATCAGGCATCCCTCTCCAGCATGGGAAGCGAAGGAAGCCACAGCACACAGAATGACACCCCCCTTGCACATAGTGCGAAACAACGAAAGAAGGAAGGAAAACGAGTTCTTCTTCAAGCTAAAGTCGATGAGTTGGAAGCTCAGAACAACAAGATAGCAATGAGGAATGAGGTCCTCCAGGAGCAATATGAGAAGCTCTTCGAGACACTCCACGAAGCTAGGCAAGCTCAGACACGCGAGCTTGTTGCCCCCGTGGAAGTCAACCATCAACTGGGTGCCCTCCAACATGGAGGGTCACATGCATTCGACATAGATATCCCTGATAGGGAACAGATTACCCCTCGACTTGATAATCAACATGAGGCTTCTCTTAACCCAGTTGCTTCGACCCGAACCATGAGAAGTGGAGGGAGACACCTCTTTGCTGAAGGGGCAGAATGATCGAAAGCCGTCTTTCGCGATTGTCGGGATTTCCTGAAGCAACGTCGAGAGAATTCCATCCATATAAGCTCAAAGATTAATGACCCAAGGATTTCTGAGAGACTCGGTCCCCTGCCACGGCCCAAGCCGGCCACCAATTTGGGGAAGGGGCAACAAGTCCCAGAGAGACATGAGGGTACAGGGGACTCAGAGGTGTTCCGACAGACATACCCTGGAAGCCAGTACAGCGAGTCCAGGGAAAAATCACATGCCCTTGATCAAACCTTCCTAATTCCAATAGGAGATGGAGATTTACGAAAGAAAGCTCCAGTGACACATAACTCTGCTCAGGACCCCCTTGTCCTACAACTTCTTGAGGAAGTAAACAAGTTGAAGGCTGAACGTCAGGCTGAAATACCTGACTGGAACCAACCCAGGCCTGGCCCTCTTACAAGGAGGATCCTCAACACCCCCCTTCAAGCAAAGACAAAGCAAAAGCTTGGCTTGCAACTTTATACTGGAAAAGAGGACCCGATTGAGCACCTTAACCTCTTTGAATCCACCATGGCATACCGGATGCACACCGACGAAGAGCGATGTCTTCTCTTCCCCTCCACCCTCTCTAGTGGAGCTCTAAATTGGTATTGTCGTCTTACACCTGAGACGGTAGACTCATTTGAGGAATTGAGGAAACTATTTGTTTCCCAACACATTTTCCAAACCGATCGCTTGCACTCTGCAGATGACTTGTACACTATCCGCCAGAAGCCAGACGAGTCATTACGTATGTATGTTGGCCGCTTCAGCCATGAATACTCCCGGTGTGCCGAGGCAGACGACAAGACTGCCCTCAAAGCCTTCACGGCAGGCCTACGTGATTATTTCTTTAAATACATGATCAATGCCAATACTTGGAAGACTTACTCTGAGGTGATGGCGCAGGCTTATAACCATGCCTCCGCCGAGGCAAAGACATATCAGGAGAAACCCCCTACAACCATCCTTTATCAACAAGTGGGAGGTGGAAGCCAGACTCACCTAAATGAGAAGACCTCGACTTTCCAAACAGCAGTGGCACCTCCCCATGCCTTGCATAATGCTTCACCGAATCAACAGACATATCAATTTTAAGGCAAGAGGAAGGATTTCCATCCTCACCACTCTCCTTTCAGTAAAAAGAGTAAGGGACACTATCCCGATAACCAAGGGTATCGCCACAATAGCGCTCGCCCCCAGGCAGTCAATGCAGTGGGTCAAACCCGCGTCAAGGGTATCGCCACAATAGCGAGGTTTTAGCCTGCCATACTTAAGGTGTCTTACGCCTGCCGAGGCGGAAATCGTCCTTCGGGAAATACATGAGGGAGTCTGTGGAGATCATGCTGGATCTCGGTCCCTAGCACACAAGACTTTTCGCCAAGGATATTACTGGCCAACACTCCACCAGGATGCCATCAAAGTATCCCGCTCATGTGACAAATGTCAACGATATGCAACTATTCCTCATTCCCCTCCAGAGCCTCTTACTCCTATGATCAGCCCTTGGCCCTTCGCCCAGTGGGGACTTGATTTGATCGGCCCAATGCCGGCAGGGAAGGGCAAAGTCTGTTACGCAGTCGTTGCAGTGGACTACTTCACAAAGTGGGCCGAAGTAGAACCCTTGGCAACCATTACTGAGGCAAAGATAGAAGACTTCGTGTGGAAGAACATCCTTTGTAGATTCGGCATTCCCAATGCGATAGTCACTGACAATGGGCGACAGTTTGACAACAAGAAGTTCAGGTTGTTATGCTCTAAGTTCAACATCAACTTATGCTTTGCCTCTCCAGCTCATCCCCAGTCTAATGGACAAGTTGAGGCCATCAACAAAATAATCAAGCGCACTTTGAAAACCAGCTTGGACAAAGCTAAAGGCTGTTGGCCAGAATTTGTACCCCAAGTTCTTTGGTCATATTGCACTTCATATCGGACTTCAACAGGAGAAACTCCATTCTCACTTGCCTTTGGCACAGAGGCGGTTGTCCCTGTTGAGCTCGAGCAAGCAACATTCCGAGTCCAGAACTACATTCAAAGTGAAAATGACAAACAACTCACCCTCAACTTGGATTTAGTCGAGGAACACAGAAACCAAGCTCACTTGAGGAATGTCGCCTACAAGCAGCGCATCTCCAACTATTATGACTCTAGGGTCAAGCCTCGTTCTTTCAAAATAGGAGACTGGGTCTTAAAGAAAAGATTACTCTGCGACAGAGTCCCGAGTGAAGGCACACTTAGTCCAAACTGGGATGGACCGTATGAAGTCATTGGCATCAGTCGCCCTGGCTCTTACACACTTAGAAGCTCTGATGGCAAGACCCTTGGCCATCCATGGAACGCTGATCACTTGAAGTACTACTACAAATAGACTCACGATGTACAAGTGTTGAGCTATAGCCGTTCGGCATCCTATGTAATGAAGGCCATTTGGCAATGAATTCAATAAAGAGGTAATTTAGCCAACTCAGCCCTCACTCTTTTACATTCATAGCAAGCGATGCCAGAACCCTTCTCAATCAGAAAGCAATTCGTCTTCCACAGTCACTACAAAACAAGCAAATGAAGACCGTGTCAAGCGCCAAAAAAAAAAAAAACAGCTTCATCCAAAAAGCTTCACCCGAAAAGCTTCACCTCCAAAGCTTCACCCACAAAGCTTCACCTAAAAAGCTTCACCCAAAAAGCTTCATCCGAAAAGCTTCACCTCCAAAGCTTCACCCACAAAGCTTCACCTAAAAAGCTTCACCCACAAAGCTTCACCTAAAAAGCTTCACCCAACAAGCTTCACCCGAAAAGCTTCACCTCCAAAGCTTCACCCACAAAGCTTCACCTAAAAAGCTTCACCCACAAAGCTTCACCAAAAAAAAAAACTTCACCCGAAAAGCTTCACTTAAAAAAGCTTCACCTACAAAGCTTCACCTAAAAAATCTTCACCTAGAAAGCTCCCTCTACATACTTTCACCATCAAAGCTTCACCATCAAAGCTTCACCTAGAAAGCTTCATCTACAAAGCTTCACCATCAAAGCTTCACTTAGAAAGCTTCATCTACAAAGCTTCATCTACAAAGCTTCACCATCAAAGCTTCACCTAGAAAGCTTCAACACCAAAGCTTCACCTACAAAGCTTCAACACAAAACCTTGCTCCAAATAAACAAATTTTGTTCACAAAACCCAAGATGCCCTTGAACTTGTACAAAAACACTTGGGTAAACAAAAACATTTTTTGTTTTACACCCACAAGGGCCCAAAATTTTCCTTCTTATTTATTCACTTATATATGTTCCCAAACATATTATAATAGATCCAACAACAAGCCAAAGTCCCAAGTTTCATAATGGACAAAAGTACAAGCAATTCATCAATAATGAAGGTGCTACAAAAATTGGAATCTGCCCCAAAATAGAAATCCAACCCAAGAGACTTTTTCTCTCTCTCCCTCTTCCGCCTCCTTTCATCTATCAAATTTCTGCAACCTCTGCTCTTCTCCAATGGAGCTGAATTTTGGACACCCTATAGTTCTTGAGCATATGAACAACTTTCAAGAAGGAACCATTTCTGTTTGAGCGACGGAAATTAAAGTGTTGAAGCTCCAAACATGATAGTCGGCTTCTTGCAGATTTCGAAGCTGTTGTGATGTTTCGAAGATCTGGAAATATTTAACCGTTAGTTCATCCTGAATTTTTGATATGTTATGAAAGAGTCGATGAGGAACAACTTCAATGAAGAAAGCATACCGATCTGAACAAGAGAAAATGGAGTTTCGAAGCTCACAACAAATCTGACGGGTTGACAGAAAAATAATAACCAGTCATTCATCATACCTGGATTTCTGGAGTTATACTGCTCCGAGGGATCTCAAATTTGGATATGTTGTAGTTCACAAGCTGAGGAACAACTTCAATGAAGAAAGCATGCTGATCTGAGCAAGAGAAAATAGATTTTCAAAGCTCACAACAAATCTGACGGGTTGACAGACAAATGATAAACAGTCACTCATCATACCTGGATTTCTGGAGTTATACTGCTCCGAGGGACCTCAAATTTGGATATGTTGTAGTTCACAAGTTAGGGAACAACTTCGATGAAGAAAGTATATTGATCTGAACAAGAGAAAATGGAGTTTCGAAGCTCACAACAAGTCTGACGGATTAACAGAACATTGATGAACAGTTACTCATCATACTTGAATTTCTGAAGTTGTACTACTCCGATGGATCTCAAATTTGGATATGTTGTAGTTCACAAGATAAGGAAAAACTTTCATGAAGACGACTTTGCAATCTGAGCTATAGAGAAAGGTGTTATCTTGCATCCACTCAGGCTAATTAGTGGAAACGAAAAGCAATTCCACCAAAGAAAAGATGAAAAAGAGAGAAAAGCTACTAATTGCACTTGATCTTGTCTAGTCAATAGCATGCAACATCAAACACACAAAAGTTGGAAATATTTTTAGATAAAGCATATACGAATGTGTGACATCGAAACAAGAATTCGTTACTTTGACAAATTAGTAACACGCGAGACACCTCATTCGGCAACTCTCTTCGCCTGAAGACTTGGGGGACTCCCACCATATGCTACTGCACCTTGATACTCGGCAGTCTCACAACCACTCAGTGACTTGGATTTTTCAAGTCTCCAACCGAGAAGTTTTCCTCACTCGGGAAATTAAGGGAACACTACCTCAAACTACATGCTTCACTCACAAAGCTTCAACAATACAGGTTTCAACAAAAGCAAAAATTGAAAGAACTTTATGAAGAAGGCTTTGGTGTATTTAACACAATATGTTGAAATGAAGCAAAGCTTATTTATTAATATTTTCGATAAGCCACAAATATGTACATATACATGAGTCAAAATAAACAAACAAAAGGGAGCCTTCACAAAGGTTGCTTAGGGGAAGTCTCAGCAGTCGGTAGAGCCCCAGAAAGAGAAAGCACCGGAGGGTGGTTATCCGGAGCCTCAGTACTTGACAAAACCCCAGAAGGAGGAGGCATTGGAGGTTCATCATTTGAAGCTTCATTACCAGGTACAACCCTAGAGGACGAAGGCAATAAATGCCTTTGGAACAAACCCACAAACCGCTGATGATCAAGTAAAACCTTACCATCAGATTCCTTCATCTGGTCAAGCTTCCTCTTCATGTTTGTAGCATAGTCATGGGCGAGCCGGTGCAACTGCTTATTCTCATGCTTGAGCCCTCTAATCTCCTGTTTGAGACTCATCACTTCAGCAGCCAATGATTCAACTTGGCGGGTTCTAGCAAATAGGCGTTGGGCCATATTAGACACAGAACCTGCACACTGAACACTAAGAGCCAGAGAGTCCTTAACAGCCAACTCATCAGACCGTTTGGAAAGTAGTCTATTATCTTTGGGAGTGAGAAGGTTCCTGGCCACCACTGCAGCGGTCATATCATTCTTCATCACAGAATCCCCAACGGTAAGAGGACCAGTAGGGGATATGAAGGATGGGCGCCATATGTTGTCTGGAGAAGGCGTGGCTGTCTCTTCTCCAAGGTTCAAGTCAAAACGACGGTCGGAGGGTCCAGACATTTTCAAATGTGTTGAAGAAGGAAGAGGTCAGACAAATCAAGATCTTAGAAGTGCAAGAAATGAGCTTCTACTGGTAGAGATTCAAGTGTGCTGTGGAACTTAATGCCAGCCTCTATAAAAATCTGCACTCGACGGAGCTTCAGAAATCGAAGAGGCGTTTGCTTTCTCAAAAGCTGGGCTGCTCAGAGACCACGAGGGCCGATCTCAGAAATCGAAGAGGCGTTTGCTTTCTCAAAAGATGGGCTGCTCAGAGACCACGAGGGCCGATCTCAGAAATCGAAGAGGCGTTTGCTTTCTCAAAAGCTGGGCTGCTCAGAGACCACGAGGGCCGATCTCAGAAATCGAAGAAGCACCTGCTTTTTCAGCCTCGTCAGCACCTGTCACATGCACACTCAGCTTTGCGGAAATTACGGGCAATCTGTCGAAGATTTCTGGTGAAGTAGAAAGCACGTGAATCTTACTGTTCAATCACCGCTCTCCATATGCACCATCAACTCCTCAGGGTACCACATATAACTTTGTCAAAGATCTCTGACAAAGTTTAGGCACGAGAATTTCGAAGTTCCAGCTACCCTACTATTACCCATAAGGGTAAAGGAACAGCACCACTGCTTGACAACTGGAAAGTCCCTATGTGTGTCGACCTCCGGGTTTTGCGGCAAGACAGGTTGGCAAGAACGTCCAACCTTTACTCACATTCGAGAAAAGACTCCCAACATAATTACTTTCTAAAAAACCGGAGTAGCACCGCTTTCCGAATCTCGAGAGTCAGATCCTCGACGGGATTGCTTGTTCGAAAACCGAAGAGGCACAACTCTCAGAACTTCGAGAGCCAGATTTCCTTAGATAAAGCTTGTCTGTAATCTTCACACGTAACATCAGCTTTCCAGATACCACATACCACTTTTTCAAAGTGCTCTGACAAAATTAAAACACGTGAAGCTGGCAGCTCCCACTACATTGCTGTGACCAAGAAGGGTAAAGGAATAGCATTACTACTTGTTATTGGGAAATCCCTATATACATTGACCTCCCTCCTCAACGGACAGGCAAACCTGCAAAAATGCTCAACCCTTTCTCGCATTCGAAAAGGCACCCTCAACATAACCTCTCGAAATACTCAGCTTTATTTCCCCCCGATAATATCTCAGCAAATAAGCCACACCAAGAACAAGAGTATCTCATATCATCAGGGTCGAAAGCAAGAGTATCCCATATCATGCTTTCTCCCTATCTTTGTCTTTGTCCTTGTCCACACCTGCAGGACAAGGAGAAAGAGAGCAGTCAGTCGGAACCTGAAATCAAACCTCCAATTTGGAACTGACTGCCTGGAGCCTTTGCCTGGTTGCTTACTTAGCATTGCTCTCGAGTACTCATCCTCAACTGCTGTCAAGGTCACGAATTCCACCGGCAAATACCTCATGACAGTTGATCAGATATTGGCTCTTTACACTGAAGCTGCCAAGCGTGGATGAGTCACTATGAAGGAATGTTCTGAAGGACCATTTAAATGCAAAGGTTGCACACCACTTCTGCCATGCAAAAGATTGAAGCAGAAGGTTCAACGGTGAGCTGAAACAGATCACTACAGCACGACACATTTCCATACCACATTCATTATTCCGTCAACAGCAAAAGTATCCCATATCATCAAGGTCGAACATACTCTAGATTTGATGGACTTGTTTTGACCCTCAAATTTTTGAGTCGGCCTTATACTCTGAAGGGCACCAGAAAACCCTCCAGCACAGTTCAAGAATAAGCCTGTGGAAAGTTACTTCTTCAAAAGCAAAAGTATCTCATATCATCTCTTATCCATTTGCTTCTCCTTATCCTGGCAGTTGAATGAGAGACAAGGAGAATGAGAACAATCAACCGGAAGCCGAAGTCAAACCTCTGATCCTGGGTTGCTTACTTGGAAGTTTGACTGCTTACCTTGTCTGTCACCTCTTTCGGCAGATCTCCTAGCTCGGCGACTTGGGGGACTCCTACTATAGGGTTTGTATCACACTTGACTAAGCCCGAAACTACAACTAAGCTTCAAGTGAAATTGATACATTACCTTGTGCGTCAACATCAGCTAAATACACCATTCCCGGATGGAGGAAAAATACTTCCAGAGAAGGGCAGATGAAGATCAGACCACACTTCGGTACTTAGAAGTTTCGTGATTACTCAAGGGATTGGATCTTGCAAGTCCCCAACCGAGGAGTTTCCCTCACTCGGGAACTTAGGGGAGCACTGTTTGTACCATACTTGACCAATCCCGAAACTACCGAGCACCGGCCAACGCTATACTGTCAAGGACCCAGAAGAGTTCCCCTCCGACCAGGAGGCCAATCACTACTCGACACGTGTCAAGATTAGAAGCCAATCAGAGCGCAGCACGTGTCAACATCAAGAACCAATCATAACATGACACATGTCAATGTGACAAAGCTACAAGTTTTTCTATAAATAGGGGTCATTCCCCCACAATATTGCCTAATGCCATTTTGTGTTAAATCATTCACAAGAACTCACTAAATTGAGAGCTTGATCCTTTGTACTTGTGTAAGCCCTTCACTACTAATAAGAACTCCTCTACTCCGTGGACGTAGCCAATCTGGGTGAACCACGTACATCCTGTGTTTGCTTCTCTGTCTCTATTCATTTACGTACTTATCCTCACTAGTGACTGAAGCAACCAAGCAACCAAGCGAAGGTCACAAAACCTGACACTTTCTGTTGTACCAAAGTCTTCGCTGATTTTGTGCATCAACACATGTAAATATTTCTGACCATCAAACGGTGATTGTATTAAATACATGTAAAAATTGTAGCCAATTCCTAAATTTATATTTAAAAAAATATTTATGTCCACCTATAAAACTATTAAAACAAAAAGACAAAATTTAATTTTCCAAAATTTGCACGAGGTGTGACCAAGTAAAACTCACATTATATGATATGGTTGTCAAGAATATGTGAAAATTAGATTGTATTTTGGTATGAAGTTATGAAAGAGAATAATTTAGGTCTTTCTTGTTGGTAGGTCTTTCTAAATACAATGTACAACCAACTTGACAAAAAATTTGTACAACCAATTATTTGGTTTTGGTTAAATAATTGTGATTGAATAGGTATTACAACAGTTACACCCACCTCAGATTCTCAAATTCTCAAAATATAATTCAGGTAAACTTTGATTCTAGTCTCTAGTTGACCAAAAAGTTTAGACTGAAACTTTATTAATTTGAATATTTGATTGAAGGACAAAATGTTCAATTTCAATATTAATTAAGAAATTAATAATCCTTTCCTATAATCATAAAATTAATAATCTTTTCCTATAATCATGCAAAGTTTATACCATATAATGTTTTTTCAATTTTTCTCATATTCAAATTGTATGAAATCTGATTTTTTTTTTTTTTGTCAAACGGTATATTTTGTTAGATTAAATGTTAGGTTAGCTACTGATAGGGTTCGAACCTACGTCGTCATGCAATGACTCAACATCTTTCCACCACTGTGATAAATGACCACTTGTAGATTTTTATTTTTTATTTTTAAAAAAGGTTATATTTCTAGTATAAAATATCGGTACATTATAGTTTTAAAAAAGTGAATAGGTTTATTATTTAAAAAATGGGTATATTGACACACCCCGACCCGAAATGCCCACTTGGACTCTGAATCGAGCTATGTTGGCCGACATCTGGAAGGTGACGAAGCCATAAAGTGTAGTGATGTGAAAAATGTGTATAAATTTAAACCTAAAATTGCCTAATTTTAAGAGTGCTTATGAGCGGGAATGAACATATTTTACACGTGATGTCAGAGCATAAGTAAAGTACAGTAAGGTAGGATGAGAATCGCACCCATGTAGGTAATCCTAATACCAAGATTTGTCAAGAATCCTCGTCAACACAAAAGCTCAGCTACTAAAACCTGGAGGGGCAAAAAACAAGGGTGAGTGGGCCTAGAAACAAATCTTTGTAAAAACCTTTTCGAAAACATAGTAACCCCTTGCTGTAAAACCATTATAATTTCTTAAATATACATACTACGTATAGTAAGAAAATACTTACCGTAGCCTGCAAAATCTCAAGAATTCATTACAGCACAATATCTCGTAAATAAGGGCATGACATCCATAATCACAAAATCTCACATAAGCAACATATCATAACTGGTGCTCATCGACACATGCTGACACACGAATTCATGCAAAGGTATTCTGACATGAACCTGACTGGGTGTAATCATAATATATGTCACATTCCGGCCTGGGCCCCTACCACGTCCTGGGCTCGACTCCACCATAACACGATATTATCCGCTTTGGGCCCCGACCACGCCCTCACGATTTTGTTTCTGAGAACTCACACGAGAACGTCCTAGTGGGTCACCCATCATGGGATTGCTCTCGTGCGAACTCGCTTAATTTCAAAGTTCCGATGGAACCCAAAACCAGTGAGCTCCCAAAAGGCCTCGTGCTAGGTAGAGATGGGAATATACATATAAGGCTTACAGGATCCACTCCCATAGGCGATGTGGGATGTAACAATCCACCCCTCTTAGGGGTCCGACATCTTCGTCGGCACACTTCCTACCATGGATTGGCTCTGATACCAAATTGTCACATCCCAACCAAGGCCCCTACCACGTCCTGGGCTCGACTCCACCGTAGCACAATATTGTTCGCTTTGGGCCTTGACCACGCCCTCACGGTTTTGTTTTTGGGAACTCACACAAGAACTTCCCAGTGGGTCACCCATAATGGGATTGCTCTCGAGCGAACTCGCTTAACTTCGGAGTTCCGATGGAACCCGAAGCTAGTGAGCTCCAAAAATGCTTCGTGCTAGGTAGAGATGGGAATATACATATAAGACTTACAGGATCCACTCCCCTAGGTGATGTGAGATGCAACAATATACGCTCTAGTGCTACAATTATGTGAAGATTGGCGTTATTCGCGATCACATACGAGTCGGAGTTGCCTATTGCAACCTGTATCACAGGACTGGCACATACTTGGATCCAAGGTGAGCATGCGGTGAAGATGTGAACATACACGTGAAAGACTGGCCCTAACCCTGGGTGAGCACTAACACCGGGTGCAACAAACGATAAGCAGATAACACAATATATTCATACCACAATGATTTGATAGTTCTAATCAACATACTAACATTCATAGCCGCAGGTATAATTATGGCATCAAAGATTATAAGCATACATGTGCATCCCGTAGGATGTAGCATATTTCATAAATTCCGTCATTTCACTAATTCTTATATAACTTTTGTTTGTACCATACTTGACAAATCCTGAAACTACTGAGCACCGCTCAACGTTATACCGTCAAGGACCCAGAAGAGTTTCCCTACAACCAGGAGGCCAATCACAGTGCGACACGTGTCGACATCAGAAGCCAATCATAGCGCGACACGTGTCAACATCAGAAGCCAATCACAACACGACACATGTCAATGTCAGAATGAAACTAGAAACTTTCTTCTATAAATAGAGATCATTCTCTCACAATATTTCCTAATGTTATTTGTACTAAATCATTCACTAGTACTCACTAAATGAGAGATTGAACCTATGTACTTGTGTAAACCCTTCACAATTAATGATAACTTCTCTACTCCGTGGACGTAGCCAATTTAGGTGAACCACGTACATCTTGTGTTTGCTTCCCTGTCCCTATCCATTTACATACTTATCCACACTAGTGACCGGAGCAATCTAGCGAAGGTCACAAACTTAACACTTTTTGTTATACCAATATCCCCACTGATTTTGTGCATCAACATTTGGCGCCGTCTGTGGGAACGACACTTATTCCCACTCTCTTCAGCTTTGTCAAGCTAGTTTCCACCATTCGTACACTCTCTTTTGACCAGGCATCCCTCTCCAACATGGGGAGCGAAGGAAGCCACATCACACAAAATGACACCCTTCTTGCACCTAGTGCGAAGAAACGAAAGAATGAAGGAAATAGGGTTGCTCTTCAAGCTAAAGTCGATGAGCTAGAAGCTCAAAACAAAAAGATAGCAATGAAGAATGAGGTCTTCTAGAAGCAGTATGAGAAGCTCTTTGAGACGTTCCACGAAACTATGCGTACTCAAACACGCGAACTTGTTGCCCATGTGGACATCAACCATCATTTGGGTGCCCCCCAACACGGAGGGTCACATTCCTTCGACATGGGTATCCCTGATGAGGAGCGAGCTAATCATCAAAACATTGATCAACAAGAGACTTCTCTCAACCCAGCTGCTTCGACCCGAAACAGGAGAAGTGGAGGAAGACACCTCATTGCAGAAGGGTTGGAATGATCGAAAGTCGTTTATCGTGACTGCCGAGACTTCCTAAAGCAACGTTGAGAGAATCCCCTCTACATATGCTCAAAGATCAATGACCCAAAGGTTTCTGAAAGACTCGGTCCCCTCCCACGACCCAGGCTAGCTGCCAATCTAGGGAAGGAACGACATGTCCTAGAGGAACATGAAGGTATAGGGGACTCTGAGGTATTCCGACAGACTCGCCCTAGAAGTCAGTACGGCGAATCCAAGGAAAAATCACACGCCCTTGCTCAAACTTTTCTACTTCCAAGAGGCGATGAAGACTTACGAAAGAAAATCCCAGTGGTACATGACTCCACTTAAGACCCCCTTGTCCTACAGCTCATTAAGGAAGTAAACCAGTTGAAGGCCGAACGTCAGGCCAAGATACCTGACTGGAACCAACCCAGGCCTGGCCCTCTCATAAGGAGGATCCTTGACACCCCCTTCAAGCGAAGACAAAACAAAAGCTTGGTTTACAACTCTATACTGGAAGGGAGGACCCAATTGAACACCTTAACCTCTTTGAGTCCACCATGGCATATCAGATGCACACCGACGAAGAACGATGTCTTCTCTTCCCCTCCACCCTCTCTAGCGGAGCTCTAAACTGGTATTGCCATCTTCCACCTGAGACAGTAGACTCATTTGAGGAATTGAGGAAACTGTTTGTCTCTTAACACATCTTCCAGACCGATCGCTTGCGTTCTGCAGATGACTTGTACACTATTCGTCAGAAGTCGGACGAGTCACTACGAAAGTATGCTAGTCGTTTCAGCCATGAGTATTCTCGCTGCGCTGATGCAGATGACAAGACCGCCTTCAAGGCCTTCATGGCAGGACTACGTGATTGTTTCTTCAAGTACATGATCAATGCTAACACTTGGAAGACTTACTCTGAGGTGATGGCTGATGCGAAATATATAAGCACACAAATTAAACCCTCTTTTTATCAAATGTAGTAAAGTATGTAAGTAGGGATCGTTCTGGACCGGGGATTAGGAGGGATTGCTAAACACTTGAAAACTGACTTAGAAACGTAAAAACAAAGTTTAAAACACTAAACTAGACTCAAAGAATGTAAAACTAAAGTTTGAAACACTGAAACAAACCAAAAGACTCAAAACAGCAAACAAACACTCAAAACTGCCTTAAAAACACTTTCTGGGCAGTTTTGAACACAAACACAAATTTGGACGAAATTGGGTTACAACTTGAATCAAAACACTTAAAAACACAAACTAAATGGATTTCTAACTAATCTAACACTTTAAAATAAAGGGGGATTTGGTTTTGACGAAATTGAAAACAAGACAAAACTTTGTAATTAAAACAGATTGCAGAACGAATTTGAATAAAACTTATGGATGGAAGGCTAGCTAGGAGGTTGTTCTCCACACATGTCACACTTGCATACAAAATGATCTCCAATTGCTTTTCGATAAACTATGAATACTCAACGCCCCAGATTAACCATGAATTGCACTAATTAACCCTAAGTTTTTCCACAAGTTATTGAGTTGGATGATTGCATACGACAACCCAAAACATTCCCTACAAGTTCCCTACATGAATTGCATAATAGAGATACAAGCAAGAATCATTAAGTTCTATGAAAAACATAAGCATTGACAAGGCACTCATTACTATGAATTGCATGAAACTTATGCCAAGAATTTACTTAACGCGATTGTGACTAGCAACCTTCACTACTTGCGAATATAAGTTCATAACGATTAGGTGAAACTCCCTTATATTCTAGCATCAAATTCATGCATGAAAATTAAGCGTGCACTCTCAACCAACATACGCAAATCAGTTTTTATACGAACGGATAAGTAAATTGAATGCACAACTTATGAAACGCAATTAGAAGTAATCAAATCATATTGCAAGCATAAACATGGTTTTGAATTCCCCCTAGCCAAAGGGGGGTTTAGTTCCTCATACTTACAAAACAAAGAGTATTGAATTTAAACATTGAAAACAAGGGAAAGAAAACACCTAAAACGTTCCAGCAATCCTAACTTGAATGGCATGCACGTCCAAGGCTTCTCCTCATTCCTCTTTGCTGCGGCACAATGTTTTGGGGACAGGTTTGGATGGTATTTGTATGGAGGAATGGATGGGAGATGGTATGGTGGTGTTTAGGATGGATGAGGGGTGTGGCAAAAGAGAGAAAGATGGCTGAAAATGTGTTTTTGATGTAGTGTATGAATGTGTAGATGGGTTTGGCTAAAAGAATGGATGGAGAATGGGTGGTGTGGCTGATTGTGTTTCTTTGATGTAGTGTAGTGTTCTTCCCTTCACTCCCTATTTATATAAGCTCCAAAGCAAAGAATCACTCAAGTGGCTTCAATAAACAATACAAACAAAGACCAAAATGATGCAAAAACAGCTAGTTTACATGCTCTTTTATCATTGTTTCTTGCCTTTAACAAAAGGCAATCATTCCTCTCTTGCTAATTCAACTCCTTTGTAGCTGTCCATGACCTTCATTCTTCAATTTCTGATGCATTTGCCTTGTATTTCATCCCTTTTCCACATGTACTAGCTGTTAGACAACTTTCACACACATGTTGTGCATTATTTCATCTTGCAAACATCAACTTTCGGCCACTTTACACCTCTACACACATGCTATGCATCATTTCAGCTTGCAATTATGTTTGTAGTTGCTGAAAATGTGAATACAACTTGTAAAACAATCCAACAAATGGCATTTTTCACTTCTTTTCCTTTCAAATTGTTCCTTAAGTGTATGTATCTGCACACTTCCACACTTCAACTTCATTATTCAGATTTTTGCATGTGTTGAAACCCTTTTTAAAACACCAAAAACGTCCATCCCACTTGCTCCATATGCATGCAATCCATTTTGGCCCAAAATTGCTCCAAATTGCACCAAAATGCACTTTCTTTCCAACTTTGTTATTAGGACCTACAAACACACGAAAATAGCTTAAAACACTCTTATAAGCAATAATTAACTAAGTAAATGCAAGAAAACATGTTAACTAAGTCGCATAAATATGCTCCTATCAATGGCACATGCTTACAACCATGCCTCCGCCAAGGCAAGGACATATCAAGGGAAACCCCCCATAACCACCCCTTATCAGCAAGTAGGGAGTGGAAGCCAGATCCAACCAAATGAGAAGACCTTGACCTTTCAAATGGCAGCAGTGCCTCCCCTTGCCTTACTTAATACTTTGCCAAGTTAACATACATATCAATCTTAGGGCAAAAAGAAAGATTTCCATCCTTACCAGTCTCATTTTAGTAAAATGAGTAAGAGACATTACCGCGATAACCAAGGGTATCGACATGATAATCCTCGACCTTAGGCAGTCAACACAGTGGGTCAAACACGTGTCAAGACAGCCCCTACCCCGAGGTATAAGGCATACACACCTTTGAACGCCACATGCGTGGCCATTTACCCCAGCATAACACATTTGATACCGCAGCCAAAGCCGAGGCACCCGGATTACAAGCCCACGAAGAACATGGGCACGTTTTGCTACTACCACGAGCATAACGGCCATGACGGGGAGAAATGTATCACCATTCGTGATCATATTGAAGCTTTGGCACGTGAAGGAAAAATTGATCAATTCCTCATTCACCCTCCAAGGGGTAACCGTAACCAACGCCAGGTAAATGTGATATATTCCATAAGTGGTGGCACACCCATATCTAAATCTTCCAACAGGGTCATGAAAAATAGTGAACGAGCTTTAAGGTTTGGCCACCAAGTGTTTCACGTGGAAGACATCAGGGGAGGTAAGTATCAAAGCCTAACTGGGATCCAATATGTTTCTACCCTGATGAAGAAAAAGGTATCATCTACCCTCACAACAACTCACTGATCGTGGAAGCTCACATAGCCAACTTTAAAGTACGACGAATCCTGGTAGACACATGGGCTTCGGTCAATATCATGTTTGCTGAAGCTTTCAAGGCACTTAATGTAGCTGAACACTTGCTCGACCGCTCGATTTCCCCTCTGATAAGCTTCTCCGGTCATATCGTGCAACCTTTAGGAAGCATACACTTACTTTTCACCATTGGTACATGCTTTTACACAGCTACCATTACCACTAACTTCCTGGTGGTTGATTGCCCAATGGCATACAATGTCATCTTTGGACGCACAGGCATCAATGATCTCAAGGCCATAGTATCCATACATATGTTGTTGATGAAATTTCTAACCCCCTATGGCAATGGTTACATCATAGGAGATTAACTTAGTGCACGATCATGTTATAACACTTCGGTCAAGCAACAGCACCTGCATGTGCCTAAGGAAACCCTTTCTATACATGACCAAGTCATAAAGACCAGCCCAGATGAAGCCAACTTGGATCTTCACAGTGGCAACAGTCAACCCGACAATCCTCGAGATGACTATTTCACCCAGCAAACACAACCCGCTGAAGAGTTTGAGAATGTATCTATCTCAAAAGATTATCCGGATCGCATGGTGAAGATTGGTACCACCTTGTCACCACCCATTCGGTTGGCATTGATCTCTTTTTTGTAAGAGAACATTGAGGTCTTCGCCTGGTCATACAAGGACATGCTGACATCTCTCCCGATATAATATGTCATCGCTTAAGTATTGACCCCGAGACTAAGCCAGTGAGATAGAAGTGAAGATCTTATGACGTTGAACGGTGCGAGGCAATGAAGGCAGAAGTTGAAAAACTTAACGGCATAAGCTTCGTCCGCGAAGTCAATTATCCAATGTGGGTAGCAAATGTTGTCTTTGTTAAGAAGAATCCGACCAAGGAAAATCTCCTGCTCTAAAAGGTCTTGTGGAGAATGTGTGTCGATTACACCGACCTAAACAAAGGATGCCCGAATGATAGCTTTCCTCTTCCTCTCATAGACAGACTTATAGACTCTACGGCAGGGTGTGAACTCCTGAGCTTCATGGATGCTTACTCAGGATACAACCAAATCCTCATGAACCTTCTGAACCAAGAACACACAGCCTTCACTACTGACATGAGACTATATTGCTATAAAGTCATGCCATTCGGCCTAAAGAACGCAGGAGCGACTTATCAGAGACTGGTCAATTCAATGTTCGTTGAACAGATTGGGAAGAGCATGGAAGTTTACGTTGATGATATGCTAGTCAAAAGCAAACATGCTGACCAACATATCACCAACCTATGTGAAACTTTCACCATTCTGAAGAGGTATCGAATAAGGTTGAACCCCAACAAATGTGCCTTCGACGTAGGCTCTGGTAAATTCTTAGGCTTCATAATAAGCCAACGAGGCATTAAGGCTAATCTCGAGAAGATCAAAGTAATCCTCGATATGAAGGAACCCGTAACTTTAAAAGACATCCAGAGCCTTACTGGCAAGGTGGCAGCCTTAACTAGGTTCATCTCTAAGGCCACAAACAGATGTGGTCCTTTCTTCAAAGCACTTAAGGGAAGTAAAAAGTACATTACATGGACTAATGAATGTGCTGATGAATGGACAGATATGCCCCTTTGCTCTCCAAACCTGAGGTTGGTGACACTCTCATTATCTATCTGTCGGTATCGGCTTCAGCAGTAAGTTTCGTCCTCATTCGAAAGGATGGTAATGTCGAACGGCCTATCTACTACGCTAGCAAAGCCTTACAAGATGCAGAGACACGATACTCCAACATTGAGAAATTGGCTTTAGCATTGGTCATGTCTGCTTGAAAACTTCACCCTTACTTCTAAGCACACTCCATCATCGTGCTTACTAATCATCATCTTCGACAAATACTCCAAAGTCCTGACACTTCTAGGCGAATGATCAAATGGGCAATAGCATTGGGTGAGTTTGACATCTCCTACCAACCAAAGCCAGCTAAAAAGGGTCAATCAGTGGTAGACTTCATCGCCGACTTCACATATCCTGTTGACATTGTTTCTACGCCTAAAGAAGTGGTTTCATTACCTTCGGAAGCTCAGAAAATAGAACCAACAGCCCCAGCATGGAGTCTATATGTTGATGGCTTGTCCAACCAACAAGGTTGTAGAGCAGGACTAGTCATTACGACCCCTGACAAAGTGGCGATGAAGTATGCTCTTCGTTTCAAATTCAAAGCGTCGAACAATGAGGCCGAATATGAAGCCCTCATAGCAGGCTTACGTTTGGCCAAACACCTTAGGGTTAAATGAATTGATATCTTCAGTGACTCCCAATTGGTGGTTAACCAGGTCACCAACAACTTTGACGCTAAGGATAGCTCCATGGCAGCATATCTGGCACAAACACAATTGTTGCTCAAGCATTTCCACTACCAGATCACCCAAATTCCTCGAGCGGCAAACAGTCATGCAGATGTTTTGGCTCGCCTAGCCTCAGCGGTTGAAGACAAGATTGAGAGAAAAATTCAGGTCGAATTGTTGGCAGCACCAAGCACCATAGCTGCGGAAGTGTGCAACTTACAACAATGAGATAGTTGGATTACCCCGATTTATAGATTCTTTGCTCATGGCACCCTTCCAAATAACAAAGTCTAAGCTAAGCAGATTCGATACAAGGTTACCCGTTACTTGATCATTAATGACCAACTCTACAAGCGAGGTTTTAACCTACCATACCTAAGATACCTTACGCCCACAGAGGTGGAAACTGTCCTTCGGGAAATACATGAAGGAGTCTGCGGAGATCATGCTGGATCTCGATCCCTAGCACACAAGGCTTTTCGCCAAGGATATTACTGGCCAACACTCCACCAAGATGCCATAAGAATATCCCGCTTATGTGATAAGTTTCAACGCTACGCAACTATTCCTCACTCCCCTCCCGAGCCGCTCACTCCTATGATCAACCCTTGGCCCTTTGCCCAATGGGGACTTGATTTGATCGGCCCAATGCCTGCAGGGAAGGGCAAGGTTTACTATGCTATCGTTGCAGTTGACAACTTCACAAAGTGGGCCGAAGTAGAACCCTTGACAACCATTACTGAGGTAAAAATAGAAGACTTCGTATGGAAGAGCATCATTTGCAGATTCGGCATTCCCAATGTGATAGTCACTGACAATGGGCGATAGTTCGACAACAATAAGTTCAGGATGTTCTGCTCTAAGTTCAACATCAACTTATGTTTTGCCTCCCCAGCTCATCCCCAGTCTAATGGATAAGTTGAAGCCATCAACAAAATAATCAAGCGCACATTGAAAACCAGCTTGGACAAGGCTAAAGGTTGTTGGCCAGAATTTGTACCCCAAGTTCTTTGGTCATACCGCACTTCATATCGGACATCAACAAAAGAAACCCCATTCTTACTTACCTTTGGTACAGAGGCAGTTGTCCCAGTTGAGCTTGAGCAAGCAACGTTCTGAGTCCAGAACTACGTGCAAAGCGAAAATGACAAACAACTTACCCTCAACTTAGATCTAGTCAAGGAACACAGAAACCAGGCTCACTTGAGGAATGTGACCTACAAGCAGCGCATCTCCAACTACTATAACTCAAGGGTCAAACCTCGTTCTTTCAAAGTGGGGGACTGGGTATTGAAGAAAAGATTACTCTGCGACAAAGTCCCCGAGTGAAGGAACACTTAGTCCAAAATGGGATGGACCGTTTGAAGTTGTTGGCATCAGTCGCCCTGGCTCCTACAAGCTTAGAAGCTCCGATGGCAAGACCCTTGGCTATCTATGGAACACTGATCACTTGAAGTACTATTACAAGTGAACTCACATTGTACAAGTGTTAAGCTTCAGCCGTTCGGCATCCTATGTAATGAAGACTATTTGGCATGAATTCAATAAAGAGGTGATTTAGACAACTCGATCCTAATCCTTTTACATTCCTAGCAATGAAACACTCGGGTTCAAAGTTTCAACATGAATGCTGCCAACATGAAACAAAGTCTAAGTATATGTCAACAAGACTATACAAATAAACGAACATCTTCACAATATATTTGTTCAATCATACATTCCAACACATTCATACATAAGCCAACTGTGCTTTGAAAGGGTTCAACATATTTTGTATCATTCGACACTTGCTACAATGTGCCTAGACACCTTGCCCTTATTCTCACCAACCAAGTGATGAAATGTACAACCCGTACTCTCCTTCATGCCACCAACCAGGTGATGAAATGTACAACCCATACTCTAATATCATTTGGCAACTTGCCACTCATGCTACCAACCAGGTGAAGAAGGAACTTATCTTCATGCCACCAACCAGGTGATGAAATGTACAACCTGTACTCTCATTCATGCCACCAACCAGGTGATGAAATGTACAACCCGTACTTTAATATCATTTGGCAACTTGCCACTCATTCCACCACCCAGGTGAAGAAGGAACTCATCTTCATGCCACCAACTAGGTGATAGAATGTACAACCTGTACTCTCTTTCATGCCACCAAACAGGTGATGAAATGTACAACCCGTACTCTAATATCATTTGGCAACTTGCTATTCATGCCACCAACCAGGGGAAGAAGGAACTCACCTTCGTCCCGCCAACCAAGTGATGAAAGCAACTCACCTTTCATTCCACCTACCAGAAGACGAGTGGTACAACTTGTACAAGTGAACTCCTAGCATTCATAAATAATAAAAAACCCTCAAGCTTGACAACTCAACTAGGGGAGCACTTATGCCCAACAAGAGTTATAGTCACCAACAAAGTCTTATTGCAAGCCAACAACAACTTCATTGCATGGCATACGAAGATCAAACTATTTAGCCCTTTTGCATCTGCTTCAAACATTTCCCCTCTGTAACAATGCAAACACTACAACTCGTAGAAAGCTTCACATATTCTTAATCAAGACAGTGTGAAGCAAAACCAATTTATGGTGCCAACAAGAGCTTCATCAATGGAGGGCAACCACAATTCTCAAAAGCTTCACACACTTTTGATCAAGACAGTGTGAAGCAAAACCAATTTATGGTGCCAACAAGAGCTTCATCAAAGGAGTTCAACCACAATTCTCAAAAGCTTCATACATTCTTTATCAAGACAGTGTGAAGCAAAACCAATTTATGGTGCCAACAAGAGCTTCATCAATGGAGGGCAACCACAATTCTCAAAAGCTTCACACACTTTTGATCAAGACAGTGTGAAGCAAAACCAATTTATGGTGCCAACAAGAGCTTCATCAAATGAGTTCAACCACAATTCTCAAAAGCTTCACACTCTTGATCAAGACAGTGTGAAGCAAAACCAATTTATGGTGCCAACAAGAGTTTCATCAATAGAGGGCAACCACAATTCTCAGAAGCTTCACACACTCTTGATCAAGACAATGTGAAGCAAAACCAATTTATGGTGCCAACAACAAGAGCTTCATCAATGGAGGGCAACCACAATTCTCAAAAGCTTTACACACTCTTAATCAAGACAATGTGAAGCAAAACCAATTTATGGTGCCAACAAGAGCTTCATCAAATGAGTTCAACCACAATTCTCAAAAGCTTCACACACTCTTGATCAAGACAGTGTGAAGCAAAACCAATTTATGGTGCCAACAACAAGAGCTTCATCAATGGAGGGCAACCACAATTCTCAAAAGCTTTACACACTCTTAATCAAGACAGTGTGAAGCAAAACCAATTTATGGTGCCAACAAGAGCTTCATCAAAGGAGTTCAACCACAATTCTCAAAAGCTTCACACACTCTTGATCAAGACAATGTGAAGCAAAACCAATTTATGGTGCTAACAAGAGCTTCATCAATGAAGGGGCAACCACAATTCTTAAAAGCTTCACACACTCTTGATCAAGACAGTGTGAAGCAAAACCAATTTATGGTGCCAACAAAAGCTTCACCAAAGGAGTTTAACCACAATTCTCAAAAGCTTCACACACTCTTGATCAAGACGGTGTGAAGCAAAACCAATTTATGGTGCCAACAAAAGCTTCATCAATAGAGGGCAACTACAATTCTCAGACCTTCGAAGCAAATTCAATTTATATGGTTCATCCAAACCTTCGACTACTACAAGATGTGGCTTACATCACAACCTCTTGCTCAACAGTGTGGAAACAAAATTTGTATATGTTGTCACTCTCACATTTTCAAATTTCTAGTTTCCAAAAAAAAAAAAAAAAAAAAAAAAAAACTTCATCAATGGAGGACAACTACAAATTCTCAAAAACTTCACACTATCATGATCAAGATAGTGTGAAGCAAAATCAATTCATGGTACCCAACAAAAGCTTCAACTCCAAAGCTTCACCTACAAAGCTTCAACTCCAAAGCTTCACCTACAAAACTTCAACTCCAAAGCTTCACTAACAAATGCTTCATCAATGGAGGACAACTACAAATTCTCAAAAGTTTCACACTATCTTGATCATGATAGTGTGAAGCAAAATCAATTCATGGTACCCAACAAAAGCTTCAACTTCAAAGATTCACCTACAAAGCTTCAACTCCAAAGCTTCACTTATAAAAGCTTCAACACAAAAGCTTCACCTACAAAAGCTTCAACACAAAAGCTTCACCCACAAAAGCTTCACTTACAAAAGCTTCACCCACAAAAGCTTCACTTACAAAAGCTTCACCCACAAAAGCTTGACCTACAAAAGCTTGACCCACAAAAGCTTGACCCATAAAAGCTTCACCTACAAAAGCTTGACTCACAAAAGCTTCACCGACAAAAGCTTCACCCACAAAAGCTTCACCTACAAAGCTTCAACACAAAAGCTTCACCTACAAAAGCTTCACATTATCTTAATCAAGATAGTGTGAAGCAAAATCAATTCATGGTGCCCAACAAAGCTTCAACCTCAAAGCTTCACCTACAAAGCTTCAACACCAAAGCTTCACCTACAAAGCTTTAATATATATATATATATATATATATATATATATATATTCAGAAATTCAAAAATTCAAAAATTCGAAAATTCAAAAATTCGAAAATTCAATAAACAAAAATTGCCTAGGCCTCATCTTTTTTGGGCCTAACAACTTTCATAACAAATATATATGAAGAATGAGTTTTAGGCTACCATTTTGAAAGGAAATGCCTCATTCGTCAACTCTCTCGACCAGAGACTTGGAGGACTCCTACCATATGCTACTGCACCTTGATACTCAGAAGTCTTACGATCACTCAGTGACTTGGATTTTTCAAGTCTCCAAACGAGAAGTTTTCCTCACTCGGGAAATTAAGGGAGCATTACCTCAACCTACATGCTTCATTCACAAGGCTTCAACATATAAGCTTCAACAAAAGGAAAATTCAAAAAACTTAGTGAAGAAGGCCTTGGTGTATTTAACACAATACGTTGAAATGAAGCAAAACTTGTTTATTGATATCTCCGATAAGTTACAAATATGTACATATACATGAATCAAAATAAACAAACAAGAGGGAGCCTTCACAAAGGTTTCTCAGGAGAAGTCTTAGCAGTCGGCATATCCCCAGAAAAAGAAGGCACCAGAGGGTGATTATTCGGAGCCTCAGTACTAGGCAGAACCCCAGAAGGAGGAGGCACCGAAGGTCGATCATTTAGAGCTTCATTACGCAGTACAGCCCCAGAAGACGAAGGCAATAAATGCATTTGGAACAAATCCACAAACCTCTGATGATCAAGTAAAATCTGACCATCAGATTCTTACAGCTGGTCGAGCTTCCTCTTCATGTTTGTAGCATAGCCATGTGCGAGCTTATGCAACTGTTTATTCTCATGCTTGAGCCATCTGATCTCCTGTTTGAGACTTATCACTTTAGCCACCAATGATTCAACTTGGCGAGTTCGAGCAAATAGGCGTTGGGCCATATTAGACACAGAATCTGCACACTGAACACTGAGAGCCAGAGAATCCTTAATTGCCAACTCATCAGACCGTTTGGAAAGTAGTATGTTATCTTTGGGAGTGAGAAGGTTCCTGGCCACCACCGCAACTGTCATATCATTCTTCATCACAGAGTCCCCAACGGTAAGAGGACCAGTATAGGATAAGAAGGATGGGCGCCATATGTTGTCTTGAGAAGGCATGGCTGCCTCTTCACCAAAGTTCAAGTCAAAACGACGATCAGATGGGCCAGACATTCTTAGAAATGATGAAGGAGAAATGAGGTGCAATAAATATCTGAAGTAAGAGGAAAATTCCTATAAGCAATAACTCTTTGAATGTACTATTTGCACCAAATTGATGCCCTTATAAAAGAAAGGGCAACATGGCCGTTGGTTTAAAAATCGAAAAGGCACCACTCTTCGGAATCTGAAGAGGCACCACTTTCTGGATTTCGAAGAGGCACCACTTTCCACACACAACATCAGCTCATCGGGTACCACAGATAACTTTGCCAAAGATCTCTGAAAAAGTTTAGACACATAAATTTTGAAGGTCCAGCTACCCTACTATTATCCACAAGGGTAAAGGAACAGCACCACTACTTAACAACTAGAAAGTCCCAATATGTGTCAACCTCCGTGCTCTGTGACAAGGCAGACTGGCAAAAATGCCCAACCTTTACTCACATTCGAGAAAACACTCCCAACAAGATTACTTGCTCAAAAATCGAAGAGGAACCACTCTCCGAATCTCTAGAGCCAGACTCCCAACATGATTACTTTCTCAAAAATCGAAGAGACACTGTTATCCGAATCTCAAGAGTTAGACTCCCAACAGGATTGCTTTCTCAAAAATCGAAGATGCACCGTTCTCTGAATCTCGAGAGCCAGATCCCCGACATGATTGCTTGTTTGAAAACCGAAGAGGCACCGCTCTCTGAATTTCGAGAGCCAGATTTCCTTGGATAAAGCTTGTCAGAAATCTTCACACGTAACATCAGCTTTCCAGATACCACAGACCACTTTTTCAAAGCGCTCTGAGAAAGTTAAAACATGGAATCTTGCAGCTTCCACTACATTGCTATGACCAGGAAGGGTAAAAGAATAGCATTATTACTTGCTCAAAAATCGAAGAGGCATCGCCCTCCGAATCTCGAGAGCCAGACTCCCAACAAGATTACTTTCTCAAAAATTGAAGAAGCACCGCTCTTTGAATATCAAGAGCTAGACTCCCAACAGGATTGCTTTCTCAAAACTTGAAGAGGCACCGCTCTCCGAATCTCGAGAGCCAGATCCCCAACAGGATCGCTTGTTTGAAAACCGAAAAGGCATCGCTCTCCGAACTTCGAGAGCCAGATTTCCTTGGATAAAGCTTGTCTGCAATCTTCACACGCAACATCAGCTTTCCAGATACCACATACCATTTTTTCAAAGTGCTCTGACAAAGTTAAAACACGTGAAGCTTGCAGATTCCACTATATTGCTACGACCAAGAAGAGTAAAGGAATAGCATTACTACTTGTTGTTAGGAAGACTCTTATATATGTCGACCTTCATCCTCCACGAACAGGCAGACCTGCAAAAATGCTCAACCCTTCCTCATATCTGAGAGGGCATTCCCAACGAAGCCTATCGAAATACTCAGCTTTCTTCCCCCCCCCCCAAATAATACCTATGCAAACCAGCCACACCAGAGCAAGAGTATCTCATATCATCAGGGTCAAAAGCAAGAGTATCCCATATCATGCTTTTTCCCTGTCTTTTCCTTTACCCTTGTTCTTACCTGCAAGACAAGGAGAAAGAGAGCAATTAGTCAGCACTTGGAATCAAGCTTCCAATCAGGAATTGACTGTCTGGAACCCCTTGCCTGATTACTTACCTGACATTGCTCTCGAGTACTCATCTTCAACATCTTATGCTTCCAGAAAAGATACCACATCTGCTTGAGGAACAGATAGGGCAAGTAAGAAGGATACAAGGAAATATGTGGAGACAAGCGCAACAGAACACATGCCGATTCATCTATTACTTCATCAACAGCAAAAGTATCCCATATCATCAAGGTCGAACGCACTCTTGATTTGATGGACTTGTTTTGACCCTGAAATTCTTGAGTCGACCTTATACTCTAGAGGAAACCAGAAAACCCTCCAGCCCAGTTCAAGAATAAGCATGTGGAAAATTACTTCTTCAAAAGCAAAAGTATCTCATATCATCTCTTCTCCATTTGCTTCTCCTTATCCTTGTTGTTGTTTACGACACAAAAAGAAGGAGAACAATCAACCAGAAGCCGAAGTCGAACCTCCGGTCCAGGTTGCTTGCTTGGAAATTTGATTGCTTACCTTGTCTGTTACCTCTTTCGGTAAATCTTCTAGCTCGGTGACTTGGGGGACTCCTACTATAGGATTTTGTATCGCATTTGACCAAGCCCGAAACTACAAGTAAGCTTCAAGTGAAATTGATACATTACCTTGTGCATCTTCATCGGTTAAAGATACCACCCCTGGATGGAGGAAAAGTACTTCTAGAAAAGATGCCACATCTACGTATGAGACATATAAGGCAAGTGAAAATGATACCACACTTCGGTACTTAAAAGTTTCGTGATTACTCAATGGCTTGGATCTTGCAAGTCCCCAACCGAGAAACTTCCCTCACTCGGGAACTTAAGGGAGCACTATTTGTACCATACTTGACCAATCCCGAAACTACTGAGCACCGCTCAACGTTATACCGTCAAGGACCCAGAAGAGTTTCCCTACAACTAGGAGGCCAATCACAGTACGACACGTGTCGACATTAGAAGCCAATCATAGCGCAACAAGTGTCAACATCAGAAGCCAATCACAACACGACACGTGTCAATGTCAGAATGAAATTAGAAACTTTCTTCTATAAATAGAGATCATTCTCTCACAATATTTCCTAATGTCATTTGTACTAAATCATTCACTAGTACTCACTAAAGGAGAGATTGAACCTATGTATTTGTGTAAACCCTTCACAATTAATGAGAACACTACTCCGTGGACGTAGCCAATCTGGGTGAACCACGTACATCTTGTGTTTGCTTCCCTGTCCCTATCCATTTACATACTTATCCACACTAGTGACCGGAGCAATCTAGCGAATATCACAAACTTAACACTTTCTGTTGTACCAAAGTCCTCACTGATTTTGTGCATCAACAACTTTAGTCTAATCTAGGTGTACGTAAGAAATTCTTTTTCAAATGCATAAATGGAAACTATCAATCATATATACATATATATACACACATACTATAAAAAGGAAAAGACCCACTCACTTGAGTTTGCGCTACAACTCTCTAGCACGAATATCGATGCGTCACGAACGATCGTCGCCTAGAACAAATATCAAATCACGTCTCAAAATTTTTATCGATAGAACACGTAACTTACATAAAACACATCCCCATGGATGTTCTCGAATGATTTGTAACCTATTGACCAAAAGTCAATTATTGGTCAAAGGTCGACGGTAGGGTCCATAACCCTATGTAACTCGATCCGGAATATCCGCACCTCGGATTTCTGATCCATAACTTCCCAAGAGTTTCAATAAGCTTCTAGAACAACATCCTAAAGTTTCAGAACGATTCAACAGTCAGATCTCCGCTAATCGCTAAAATTAAGTTGCGGCCGACGTTTATATTTACAAACTTAGAAAACCCATTCGGGAAGATTCGTACATCAAATTCCTGATCTGTCAGTTACTAGTATCCTTAAATATTATGTGCTATTAAGTATTAAAGTTTGGTGACGATCCAACGGTCGGATCGTCGATTCATATAATGTCCAAGTGGCGGTCTCTATCAAAGTATAATTATATGACGAGATTTCATCAATTGAACGTCACATATGGAATCAAGGTATCCAAATTAGTTTAGGAAGGGCAGTTGGGGTCTTGGCCCACGCGCCGCCGCACGGCCAGCCTCGACTGGCTGGAAAAATCAACTATTTCCAAAAATTACCAAATTTCACATAAATGAATATCTCAATAAGTAGAGCAAGTTTTATACCTGTGGCCAAGTCCAATTTGACCGGGAAAAGCTCCAATTTCCCTCGAACTTGCCGGAAACCCTAGAATAGGTGAGCTTTAATTCTTCTTCCTCGGTGTCCGACGCCCCTACAACTAGTTGGTTCTTGTTCCTGGGTCCAAAAGGAGTTGATTAAGGGCGGTGGATGGGTGATGAAATTCACCAGAACGACGGATTGCCGTTGAGAACCCCACGACGCCGTGCTTCGTCCTCACGGTTTAGGAGCCAAAAGGCTCGATTTTTGGAAGGGAAAATGGGTTGCACAGAGGTTGTGTGTTGTTAGCAAGTGAAGGCTGGGCGAAAATCGCTGAAAAATGGTGGAAGCTGGCCGGAAATCCCTCCGGGTCAAAATTGGGGTGCTGCGCATGGATGGGTCAACAGGAAAGCTGAGTGCTTTCTCTCCCTTTCCTAATTCATCCCTCTTTCCTCCCTAATTTCTGATTGGTCCTAAAAAATAATATGATTGGTTACATTTCCCACATGGTGGGAGTTTTAATTAATTTAAAATCCATAGTTTAGTAAAACGACTTCAAATGTCCATAACTATACCGTTAAAACCTAGATTCGCAAACGGCTTTCGCTTATCCGTTTATGGTTTCAAGATCTATTCGAAAACGTTACTTGTGACCTCGAAAGGTCAACAAATTTTTAAAGGTTAATTATAAAAATTCAGACCCGATAATTATTCGATTTAATTCCTAAAATTAACTAATACATATAACGTAAACGTTAAATGCGAATTTAAATAACGAGATACGTAATGAATTGTGAAATTCTGGGGATGAGATTTCACAAAGGCGGTCAACGAAAGTCAACAATCTCGCCTCTAAGGTATTTTTATCAATTCACACTTTTAAAATTTATAGAATCGTAAAATTAGGAACGGATTGTCACATACATTTTACGTAAAAAAAATTTGGTGCATTTTACATAAAAATTTGATACATTTTACATATAACAAGTGATATATTCTTTATGAAAATGGGTACTGTATAAATAAATTATGGGTAAAAATAAAAGATTTAAAAACTATAAGTACAAATAAAAATATAAAAATATGGGCACAGAAATAAATTAAATATATTAGTAAATTGGTACAAATTAGCCATTTATTACTACAGTCTATTAGTATTTCTCTTCACTTGTAAGTTAGATGTGTTAGATTTGATTCTTGTCAAAGGCATGTTTAAACTATATTATTGCTAACCCATTGTGAGACTAAGCCTACCTCTTCCCCTTAGTGTAGATAATATTGTTTGTTCACAAAATAAAAAAATGATTGCAAATTGAAAATGAGGTGCAAATTAAAAATTAAAATATATGACACAAATTTTAGCCATAAGGATAAATATTCCAAATGTAATGGTTTTAACCCTTTTCACAACCAGCAAATTGCAATGAAATTCAGATTAAAAGATTACCACATCCTTGATTAAAAAAGAAAAAAGAAAAGAAGCTTCCCTACGTGTGACTGTGCGAGAAAACTACCCAAAAAACAAAAAATAAAAGAAGTCCCGCGAGTCAAAGGACGTGAAAGGCATTAACATTTTTGTCAACTACCAAACTGCCCAAACGCTCCCGCCACTCACCAAGCACTGTTATTCATACACGCGTCACCTCTTGGATCTTCCACGTGTCGCCCTGCAAGAAACTAGCCGGCGGCCATCTCCACTACAACCCCTGCGTCCTCCCCGCACCCAACCAAACCACAGTCGTAAATATTTCTATTTATTTACGATTTACCCACGACACATTAAAAAATCTCTCGAAGAGAGAGAGAGGCACAACTCATCACAGACACGGTGGCTAACCGCCTCATATTTTTAAAAACATTGGCATTTTAGAGAGAGAGAGAGAAGAGAGAGAGAGAGAGAGAGAGAGAGAGAGTTGATTGTTCCGTCACCGTCGCTTCCTCCGAAACCCCAACTCTTCCTCCAAATAACCGTTTCTCCCACTTTCACGCGATACTCGCTTTATCCGTTTCTCTCCCTCCGCAAAATCCCAATTCCCAACAAAATCACAGAAGAAAAAAAATTTAAAATTAAAAAAATCCAAATGAAACTCCTAACCATAATCACAACCATAACCGCCGCCCTCCTCCGCCGCCACGTCCGCATCCCCACCCGATCCCAATCCCAATATCCCCCAATTATTTCCCTCTAATTCCATATGCATCCCTTCTGCTGCATCTCCACGCTCTCCGATCATTCACCGGACCTCCACATGACCTCCTTCGGCTCCAGATCCGACACCCACGCCCGCATCGCCAAAATCGACCCGAACAGCGTCAACAATCACAGCTACAGCCACAGCCATTGCAGCGCCGACTACGGACGCCTCAGTCAGCGCACCACGGCGGCTGCTGCTGCTGCCGCCGTGGCAGTCGTGGCTCGGCCGCCCTCGGCAAGGGAGCAGCCGGTCGACGTCCAGATAAACGACATCGTCGGGAATGGCGTGTCCGGAATTCTGTTCAAGTGGGTGAATTACGGCAAGGGGTGGCGGCCGAGGTGGTTCGTTCTGCAAGACGGAGTTTTGTCGTATTATAAGATTCACGGCCCTGATAGGATCTTCGTTACGGTTGAGACTGAGAAAGGATCAAAAGTCATCGGCGACGAATCGATGCGGCGGATTTCGAGGCATAAGAACGGCATTCCTCATAAGCTCCGCCGCAAGCCTTTCGGCGAAGTCCATCTCAAGGTTCTCGGTCTCTCTCGATTTTCATTTCTATATGATTAAATCAATTTTTATTAATTCCAATGTCAGTTCGAATTCTAATCCGGTCCACATTTTCCTCGTTGATCGTCGAGCGTTTAATTGTTTTTTTTTTTTTTTTAATTTTGTATTTCACTAGATACGTCTTAATTTGATCAAATTCTGCTAATTATATTTTATTTGATTTGTGCTTGATTCTATATCGAATTTGATGATTTTTGATGGTTTCATTCTCAGGTTTCGAGCATCCGCGAAAGCAGATCGGATGATAAGAGGTTTTCGATCTTCACAGGCACAAAGAGGTTGCATTTGAGGGCAGAGACTCGAGAAGATCGACACGAATGGGTGGAAGCATTGCAGGCTGTGAAAGACATGTTCCCGCGGATCTCCAACAGCGAGTTGATGGCTCCGGTCGACAATGTCGCCCTTTCTACTGATAAGGTGAGGCAGCGGCTTGTTGAAGAAGGTGTTAGGGAGGCTGCCATTCAGGACACGGAGCAGATAATGAGGACTGAGTTTGCCGCGTTGCAGAACCAGCTCTTGCTGCTCAAGCAGAAGCAGTGGCTCCTTATTGACACGCTGCGACAGTTAGAGGTATGAAACCTTATGCCGGTTGAAATTCGGAGTATTCTTCTTTGGTTTCTTACAATGCAGAAATTCTAATTTTCTTAAAACCACCAAGTCATTTGCTAAGGGGTTGTTTGGTTATAGTGTGTTCATCTTTTGGATTAGTCATTGTTGTGATTCATTTGTGTAGAGTGGGAAAATGAGGTTTATATTTCTCTCTCAAATTTCTGTACATTATAATTTTGAATATAATCAATCTTCTTAATTGTGTTTGTCTGATCGCAAGTGGTGGATTACCCTAGTTCATAGGGCCTTCCTCTTCAACCCACTGCATCCCTCCCTTGTAGAGTAGGATATTGCTTGTATAAAAAAAAAATTGTGTTGGTCTGATCTTTGAGCTTGAGTGACTTGAGTGTTAGACTGTTAGTTAATGGAAGGAGTAAAGGATTCATTGCGATATCACTTGACTAAAAGATGACATTGATCCCGCACAAACCAGACTATTCTTGTATAGTTTTCCGTACTCTTTTGAAAAGGTAAAAAAAAAACCATTGAAATGAATAAAAATTGGCTGGTTCTAGTTCCTTATTTTCTAGATTGTTTGTCTGAAAATTGATGTGGGCTGAGTGTTTTCTGCATATGGCATGACCTTTTTTCTTGGGGCATGGGTAATGTGATATGTGTCGAAGGATTAATGGAGGTTAAATAACAGGGTATTTACAGGTTTGTGGAGGCTAAATATGGAGTGTTTACAACAAGCTTAATGTGGTTCTAATTCTATATTTTCTAGATTTTTTGTTTGAAAATTGATTTGGTTCTAATTCTATAATTCTATGTTTTTATGATCTGAGGTGATGCCAAAAAAAGACTACGCCTCTCTTTTTGCGGTTTCTACAAGAACATGTTTTACTATTGTAGCCTTACCTCCACGTTCCACCTCTTATTTATGAAATACGGACGGTCAAGCTATGAGTTTTTAAGGAATTAGCTTATCCAGGATGGTTTAAATTCTCTAATGTTTTCAGTTTTGATTTACTTCCAGGTGGAAATATGTTACATGGATTTCTTTTTCATAGCTCTACCTCTGTTTTTATTTTATTTTATTTTTTTTAACAAACGATATTATTTACACTAAGGGGATAGGAGAGTGGACGAAGCCTCACAACGGGCTAGCAATAATGTGGTTTGAGTTCCTAGGTTTTAGCATCAAAATGTTTGAGAACTAAAGTGCTTTCATCAAATTCAAAATGCCCTAAAGACCAACCTGCTTTTGCCGTACCCCATTTTCATAATGTTAGCACCTGCAAAACTACCACATGGTCTCCTTAAAGGTCCCATGCCCCATTTTCATAATGTTAGCACCTGCAAAACTACTTCATGTACTCCTTAAAAGGGCATATATCCGTAGGCCCTCACACAACTAACTACTCATGCTAGATTTTTCGTTTTATTTTTGTCTCTTAAAAAAAGGAGAAATTTAATTGAATGAGGAATTTATTATTATTGCATAAAGAAAAGAGTTGTGGACTGATGGCATATTACTAGATACCAAAATAAGGAAATTGTACAACGCTGACCATTTCGCTAGTGTTTATTAAGCAATATTTTTATGAGGTATCTTGTGTTCATACAAAAGTTTGCTTTCTTAAGAGTTTAACTTCTGGTGCAAGGATTTTGGCTCGTCATTTACTTCATTGTTTCTTGCTAATAAATTGATATTGATACTGTTTTTTGTAGACAGAAAAGGTAGATTTGGAGAATACAGTGGTAGATGAGAGCCGACAGTTGAAAGATTCTGGGGCTTCCTCTAGATCAAGGCAAGACAAATTCAGTGGTATGCATTTAGTAGAAATGGTGTTCTATCATAATTTATGCTATTTTAGTCCATCATGGTGTTCCATCATGATTTATGGTAATTTAGTCCATCATTGATATTAACTTTTCAGAAGGGAGTGCAAGTGAATCAGATGAGGATAATGAAAGAGTTGATGCTGCAGAAGAAGAAACAGATGAAGAGGACAATGCTTTCTTTGATACTCGTGATTTTCTATCATCTAGTTCTTTTAAAAGTAATGGGTCCGAGTATCGGATATCATCTGTGTCTTCAGACGATGAAGGGATAAATGCCATTGAAGCAGAAGATGGTCTTGATCCATCTATGAGATCTGTTGGAACTAACTTTCCTCTTGTCAAGCGCCGTAATAAGTTGCCGGACCCTGTTGAAAAAGAGAAGAGTGTTAGTCTTTGGTCAATGATTAAGGATAACATTGGGAAGGATCTCACAAAAATATGTCTTCCTGTATACTTTAATGAGCCTCTATCTACTCTACAAAAGGGTTTTGAGGATTTGGAATACTCGTATCTCCTTGATCGAGCATATGAATGGGGTAAAAGGGTAAAGACCTCAGAGCCATCCTCAATGCAATGCTGTTAAGAGTCTCTTCGCAGCATTAGATTTCTTAAATGAGTTAAATCATCTCGGTGCTTTCATGACTCATTTTTGAGTTTCTTTTATGCCCTGCAGGGTAATAGCCTTATGAGGATACTTAATGTGGCTGCTTTTGCTGTGTCTGGATATGCATCAACTGAAGGAAGAATTTGCAAGCCATTCAACCCATTATTAGGGGAAACATACGAGGCTGACTATCCAGACAAAGGCCTCCGATTCTTCTCAGAGAAGGTGTGAAAATTACTTCAGAACTGAATCCGTAGCATACACTATTCTCTTGTAGACCTTCTGTTCAGCATTTGACTAGTAATTTAATTCTCAGAATTGCAAGTTTTCTCTCTACAAATTGACTGGTGCATTTATCAAGTAAATCAAATGGTTTTTACATGTCTAGTGAAAACATTGAATCTTATATTTAATGCCACTGTTCGCTCAATGTTGAGCAATGTATTTTGAACCTTTAATTTGAGTCGTGGGAAGAGAAGTATTGTAATGCAACGAAGCTTGAAATAAACAGGTTTAATTAATATTTCATAATGAGTCAAAATATCTAGAAATATTTGTTTAAATGAATCTAAACATCTAGCCATTGAGATTTGATAGTTTGAAGCTCCCCGGGCAGGCCGATTTCTCAATAGGTTATCTGATAAAGTAGAAAGGGATTATACCAGCAAGAAATGAGCCTTGTTTGAGCAGCTAACTAAAGTAACGATAAAAAATATCAGTTAAGCATATGGCTTTTTTCATTATGGTTTATATTTATCGACTTAAAACACGCTGACAATCTCATTATTGTTCTATTTCTACTATGTATCAAACAGTAAAAATCCTTGTATTTTGGGTGTCAGGTTAGTCATCACCCCATGATTATCGCTTGCCACTGTGAGGGTCAAGGATGGAAATTCTGGGGAGACAGCAATTTGAAGAGCAAATTCTGGGGTCGCTCGATTCAGCTTGATCCTGTTGGTGTCCTGACCTTGGAATTTGATGATGGGGAAGTTCTTCAGTGGAGTAAAGTATGAAGCTGCCCCACTCAGCTATTGTTCATTATTTTCTAAGGTCGTGTCTTAAAAATGAACTCTTTCTGGCCAGGTTACAACGTCCATTTACAACCTTATCTTGGGAAAGCTTTACTGTGATCACTATGGGACGATGCGATTACAAGGAAAGCATGAATATTCATGTAAGCTGAAATTTAAGGAGCAGTCTATCATTGACCGAAATCCGCACCAGGTACTATTTTCTTTTTTCAATTTTTATTTCATTTAAGTTGTTCGTCTCTGCATTGGCACTTTAACACATTTATTTTTTATTCTTGTTTCCATTAGGTACATGGTATAGTTCAAGATAAGAATGGGAAAACGGCTGCAACAATGTTTGGCAAATGGGATGAGAGCATGCACTACGTTTTAGGAGACTGTTCAGGGAAGGGAAAAGGATCCGACTCTTTATCTGACTCCCGCCTGCTCTGGAGGAGGAACAAGCCACCCAAGTTTCCAACTAGATACAACTTAACACGCTTTGCCATCACATTGAATGAACTCACACCTGGACTGAAGGTGATTATTTGATAGTTTATTCCTTGGTTTGATCCGTCTTATCTAGATATTACTGGTATGGAAAGTACTGTTAGAAACTGCTAGCAGATTATGATTCCTTTTAAGTTTGATCGCGTGCAGGAGAAGTTGCCCCCAACAGATTCAAGGCTCAGACCCGATCAAAGGTATTTGGAAAATGGGGAGTATGAAATGGCAAATGCAGAGAAGTTGAGGCTGGAACAGAGACAACGGCAGGTAATATTGCATTTCAACTATATGTATCACATTTTAACTCCACATATAAGCACCTGCCCGGTGTTGATATAAACTAAACCTAGGTTTCGGGAATAATAGTAAAACTTAAAAACTGTTTAGCACGAAATCAAAACAACGGAGCACGGGTTTAATTCATGCAGTTCTAACCTTTCAATAAGGATGAATCTAAGTGTTGGGCCTTATAGTAATGAGAAAGGCACGTACATGAACTGTTTAAGCTTCTTGCAACAATGACATTCTTAGGCAAAACCAGTCGGACCTTTCTGTACGTTAGCTGGGGTTTCCTTACGTCAAATGTATTTACTGGTCTATGGTAAATGATGGGATGGTGCTTTGATGTCGAATTCAGGCACGAAAGATGCAAGAGCAGGGTTGGAAACCGCAGTGGTTTGCAAAGGATAAAGGAAGCGACACATACGGCTACACCGGTGGATATTGGGAGGCAAGGGAACAAGGAAACTGGGATTCATGTCCTGACATTTTTGGGCAAGTCCCTTGTGAACCGCAACTTGACTGAAGTTTATATTTTTTTGTGGTTCACCAATTATTATTCTTTTTTTTCTTTCTCTGAAATGGGATGGTGGATGCTGCCGATTTCGAGCAGTTATAGGGTCCTCCCTTTATTTGCATATAAAGTAAAAATTGAATGAATAAAAGTTCAAATTTTTTTCACCTCTCTTTTAAGCGATGAGTTCGGTATGATTCGAGTCGAGTGAATGAACGTAAATACTAATGGGTGAACAAAGCTGGAAGAAAATAAGATTTGTCTTCATTTTTTGGTTTGTAGGAACCCAACCCAACCCAACCCAACCCCAATGAGTAATTGGTGGAGTCGTCGGGCTTAGGGTTTTTATGAGGTAGCAGCATATTAATCTTATTTAGCATTGTATGTAGTTTTCGTGATCAAATATGCATGTCCAACGTGAATCGCAGCAAAACTCATGGGTTAAGCCTTGCAAGCCAGTGAATCGCTGCACATTGATAATTATGAGGCACTTTGGGTATGTTTTAGATTTTTCTTCTCATAGTCTTTTGTCAAATGTACAAGTTACACGACCTACAAAAAATCACAACCACAAGTACGAATAACAATCATTGTTCTAAGATTTGAGGTTGAGTAGAATCCATAACCACTACATAAGACTTTCCTCAACATAGTAAGAGAGTGCCAACAACTATGAAGGCTCTCCTTAACATAGCAAAAATGAGCAACCACATTCATGAGGTGGAAGATGGTCAGAAGATTGAAGAAACAAAGAGGAGAAGAAATGTAAGAGATCAAGAAGGATTGTTACCGATCGATGCCAGAGCCAAAGACAAAAGTTTGCATTGATTTTATTCTTAATTTTCTTCATTGGTTAAGATTTTTTTCTCTCTACATTGTACGTAGTTTCAATCATGTTGTACGGATTTGCTTATTTCTCTTCTATTGATATAAATGGGGACTCGTAATCGGTATTTTTTTTTTAAATATTGGAGAGAGTAACAACATTAGACCATAAATAAGTTGAATGTATATTGGATCTTAACTGTAAGCCGTGCCTACTCTCCAAATTAACCGAAAAGATACATATGTGTTGTGCAGAGAAAAAGCTCTCCCCTCTCTCTAGAAATCCCACCTCCCCTTGCTCCGGAGAAATTTTTAATTGTGACGGGAACATGAGTGGTAGGTATACCACGTGTTTTTATGTAAGTGGTAAGAAATTTTATTTTTTAAGTTATCAACTTTTTAACACACATATCTCACCATTTGTATAATGACACGTGGTGTACTATCTCGTGTGCCAGTCATATCGAAAAATCTATCCTCGCTCCGCTCCCAACCGTAGTTGATTCCATTTGTCGTTTTGAGAGTCAGTGGCATGTTTTCCCGACATACATCGTCGTTTCCTAGGTGTTTATTGCCAATTCTCTGGTTCTCTCTTTCCTTTCTTATTTTCTTCGTATCTTCCAAACCCTAATCTCAAGTTCGAGTCCCCTCCGCTGCAAACCCATTTTTCCTTCATGCTTCCCCACATCCATCTCCTCTCCTAAACATAAATTAGACTTGGAAGTGCTTGACCTGCTTAAGTCTCTAGATCCAAACCTCATAGCCCATTGCCACACCGGTTTGCCGGAAAACTTGGGCGAAGTGTGGTACAATTTGTGACTCGTAACAAGGCTGTTTTACACACCCCTTTGCCCTCCCCCCGTTTGTTTGTTTGTCTCATTTCATGGATTTCTTTGTAGGTGTTGCTATCAAAGGTTGGGATCTCGGTGGTTCAACTTGTTTCGGCATTTCCAGATCTGATTTATAGTTTGGTTGTGTTTTTGGATATGGGTTCGTGTGGTGCTGCACTGCTTTTGCAAGACTCAACTTGGCGTTGTCTCCACTGATGTGCGGGCTTCTCATGATGTTTTGAGTTGGTGCTCTACTTTTGATTGGGCTTTTGTGCGTAATTTTCTCTTTTTTCTTAATAAAATATTTATTTTTTGATCAAAAAAGAAAAGAAAAGATACGTATGTGTTGTGCTCAAGGTATAAAATATCGATGATATCGGAAATATCGGTAGTCCAAAAACACAGAAATATCGATGGAAATATCGGGATATTATCGATATCGATAAAAATAATATGGAAACCACGAAAATTGTAAGAAAAACTTGAAAATTTTTATTGAAACTTTGCAGGATGTTTATTTAGTCAATTATCTATTAGTTTATCACAAAAAAATTGGAAGGAAATGCATTGCATGATGGATTTAACTAATTTAAGTAACATTGTGAGTGTAGAAAATATGTAGTAATTAATGAACGAAGTTTAAACACACCATAATCATTTATATATAATGAATTAGTACAATATTTTACACTTTATACATTGCATGGTAAGATACATGAGTGACTTAGTACCACATAGAGTTCCTATGAGGTTCAAATTTTTCACTATCTTCATCATCTCTATGTGTAGAGTAAGTGTATTGTGAAGAGTGGTCATCGGATGATAAATCCCCAAAATAGTTTTGCATGTAATTGTTAACATGCCTCCCATATGGATCCGAGATTGGTTGACGTTGTCCATAAGCAAAATCATTTGAAGATTGAGTCTCGAATTGTTTCCATGAGTAGCTCGATTCCATCCCAACAGGAATGGGATATGAAGGGTAGGGAAATGGTTGGTTATGAGTATAACCATAGTTGCTACTTCCTACTCCAACAAAGTTCGAAGCTATAGATAACGAGTCATCTTCTTGACTTGACAAAGTCCCCTTGCCTCTTTCTCTACGAGTATAGTCTTTCCCTATGACACAAATTCCTGGTCCTGCCCGCCTACTGCCATGGTCCTCATCCTGTGTTGCATGCGTGAAGTTTGCCTTACCAATGAAGGGGCTCATAAATCCGGGAGGTGGTCCAACATAGTTTCCATATCCACCACCACTACCTCCAGCTCCACTATATCCTTCATCATTCCCATCTCCGGTGGTAGGTGAGTCTCCTAATCTTGTACTAGATCTCTCATTAGTATCAGCATGATCTTGTGGTTGTGTAGGATTGGAAGAATGTGGAATTCCAGTGTTTCTTGGTCTTGGGCACAAAAGTTCTTCGAAAGAGTCGGCGTTGCTAGATCCTACCCCCTCCTTTAATACTCTTTCTACATTTATCCCTTCATTATGTGCTTCTTCAGCAACTCTGGGAGCTGGGTTGACTTCATCATCATCTAAATGAAGAGGTCTAATCCATTGATAAAGTTGGTTACCCTCTGTATCATCATCTTCAGCAACAATATCAAACACTTCTAGTGGGTCACCACGATCGATATGATCTATTTCTGCTTCCTTATCTTGAATTTGGAGCTTCATGTTGTAGTAGCAATAAACTAATTTTTCCAACCTACTATGAGTCAACCTATGTTTTTTGCTTTATGTGTATGAGTGCAAATGTGCTCCAATTTCTTTTCACAAGCAGATGAGGAAGTTGTTTGTGATAATACTTTGATTGCTAACTTTCTCACAGTTGGTGTATCAGTCTCATACATGATCCACTATTCAGCTACAATAAAAAACAATGTTAATAAGCCTAATAACTCCAACAAATTCTATTATAAACTGATAGTGAAATATGTTTACACTCACTATGAGACATTTTTGTTCGAGCAACAACTGATATTGGTTCTCCAAAAGTTCTTCTTGCATCTTTAAACCATGTTAGCTGAATTCAATAAATTGTGTTAGTTTAATCCAACAAAGTAATTATTATAATTTAAGTAATTGTGTGCCTCATTTCCAAATTGGCCAACTGCTAGTGATGCAGGGTCTAATTTAGAGTATACATTATATACAGCACGTATAAGGATACCATCATTTCCAACACCGGGTCTGTATTGGTGTCGAGGATTCAAATAATATGCTGTTCAAAGAAATACATACTCTAATAAGAGAAATAATACTTATGCAACTAAAGAAATGAATTGCAAATTATGACATAATTTATACATGCTGCATGCAAATCGTGGTATAATGTTTTATACCATCGGTCATCAATTATCTTTATGACCCACCTTGCACCATGTTGTCTTTCCAAGTCATCCTTCACTATATGCATCAACTCATATATTGCCCCCATAGTAGGATACACTTCTGTGTCAACGATCCGTAAAGCTTTGTAAAAAGGTTCAAACACTTGGCACACAGGTTCTGATTGAGTCCAAAAAGCATGATCAAGCATTATACTTTCCACCATACGACCTGCATTTGAGCAGCTCAAATTATGGTTGGCCCAATCGTCACTAGTGAATAGTTGCTTTAACCCTGCTTTCTTCTTAAGTAGGCTGTCTAATGCAATATAGTTGGTGGCGAATCGAGTGGTAACTGGACGAATAATTTCTCCTTTGTAAAATTCACGCATCTTTACCAACAACCAACCGTGATTGTAAATATAATTTGTGATCGTTCTAACTCTTTTTACCACAGTAGCAACATTCTCTCTCTTCCCCATTGCCTCAAACATGAGATCAATACAATGTGCTGCACATGATGTCCAAAACACATTATGATGTTTCATTAACTTTTTTCCAGTTTTGACAAATGCAAAACCGTTGTCGGTCACGACTTGTACAACATTATGCTCTCCCACCTCTATGATTACATCCCTCAATAATTTATAAATATACTTGTAGTTCTTTATATGGTCTGAAGCATCAACAGACTTCAAAAAAATTGTCTTTCCTTTGGAGTATACCATGAAGTTTATGATAGACAATTTGGTCAGGCCAGTCCATCCGTCACACATGATTGTGCAACCATTAGTTTCCCACTTTGACCTCAACTTGTTAACATACTCGCCAATGTCTTTATACTCCATATCCAAATATTTGTTTCTTACCTCATAGAGAGTGGGAGGTTGTACTCCAACACTGGCCTGTTGACATCCCAATACCATATTTTTGAAATGATGTGATGATGCCTTCTCAGCAGAGACATTTTCATAGATAAAGAACTTGCAAATTAGATGCCCTATTCCTTCCTTCACATTATCCAAACACTCTTTTGACGTGCTTTTGATGACTTATATAAACTTGGGGCTATTGGTGGTGTTGGTTGTGATTCTCTAACACTTGCTCCCCGTCTCATTTGTGCACCACCACGGAACCTTGTGCTCTATTAGGAATTTTATGAATGTGTTCTCTTTCCCATGCTGACTGTTTGGAGGCACGTAATGCTTATTTCAAACTGCGTCGTTCTTCAAGTCCCATGTCATCATCACATTCGTCATCATCATCACTGTCAACCGCTTGGCCAATGACTTCTCCTCGTAGCCCAGCTCGAATATTTTCCATTCCATGTGTTATCTTTTCCTTCTGCTGTTTTTTATTTTTTAATAATGTGGTGATGAATGCCTTCACTTCTGGGGGACATTATCGTATCGTTGGACATTTTTTGCTGGATCTAATCCACTAAGATGATATTTAAGTCGTATCACTCCGCCACTCTTCATTACCCGACCACAATATTTGCAAATTGTGCCATGTTTGTTTCCGTCTATTGGGTCTTCATGTTCCCAAGCTGAATCACGTTTAGTAACTCCACTGGACATCTTAAACGTACCTATATTTATTTTTCATGAAAATTAGGCAATTTTTTTTGGCCAAAAAATATAATAGTAATGACGGTTATATAAGAGAACCTAAATAATAAAGTTATTCTACAGAAGAATTAAATACGAAGTAAAGAAAATGATTGTAAAAATTTAAGTAATTTAAAAATAATATGGAATAATAAAACCTAATATTAATGAATAATAATCCAATTTGATAAAAAAATAATCCTAATATTAAACATAGTAATGAATAATAATCCAATTTGATAATAATCCAATTTAATAATAATCCAATTTAATAATAATCCAATTTAATGAATAATCCAATTTGATAATAATCCAATTTAATGAATAATCCAATTTGATAATAATCCAATTTAATGAATAATAATCCAATTTAATAATAATCCAATTTGATAATAATAATCCAATTTAATGAATAATAATCCAATTTGATAATAAAACCTAATATTAATAAAATAATAAATAACATTAAACATATTAAAATTATCCTAGGGAATAATTATACAACATTTCTTAATTACTTAAAAAAATTAACATGTAATTGTTAACATTACTTAATTACTTAAAAAAATTAACATGCAAGTATTAATTATTTAAAAAAATTAACATACGAGTCCACACAAATTTTTTTGTTGTTGTATAAATGACAATAATATAAATATAAGTTTGTAAACTTACCTTAAATATGGAACCCTTTGTGTTGAAGCTCTGGAATGGATCTGGAATGGCTCTGAAAGGGGTAAGGGAAGAAGAAGAAACAAAAAGGTGTAATAGAGGTTTTAATTTTCGAAGGGTCAAAAAATGTGTGATGATCTGATACTCCACCTCTGAGAATGTGAAAGAATATCACAGTGGCACACAGTTTTAAATGAAACCACCATTATTTTTGTCCATGGTCTGAAATTGTACAAGTTGTTATTGTAAAAGTTGTCTGGGTTTTGAATTATTTGGATGCTTTTGAATGAAACCACCATTATTTTTGTCCATGGTCTGAAATTGTCATAAAGTAATTGTAAAAGTTATCAGGAACCACACACACACACACAGACACGCCACCACACACGCACACAGAGATCACACACGCACACAGACATCACACACGCACACAGAGACCTCAGTCTCTCTCTCTCGATTCTTCTCTCTTCTCTCCCTTCTCCATTCTCCCACACACCTCTCTCTCTCGAAACTCTCATCTCTCTCCTTTCTCTCTGCACCGAGGCCCACATACACACACGCATACCATCGCACTTGCTTCAGGAAGACACCCATCGTCATTAGCAACCTCGTCTTTCTCCCCCTCCTTCTCATCTCTGTAACTCGGCGAACGCAGGAACCCTCCGGCGAGTTTCTTGAATTTCTCCGGTTAGGTAAGCTTCGGGTTTACCTCTTTCTGTTCTAGATTGAAGCTTAGATGTCAAAATTAAGTTCTATCTCGTGATTTTGCAAGGTTTTTGGGACGAAATCAGCTCGGGAATAGGCACACCCATCTCCGCCGAGGCCATGGGTGTCAACGAACTTTTCGAACACCTCCGATTGTTTCACGGCAAACGGAAGTTATAAAAACATTCCTCTCATCTTCTATTTCATTTTGATACCTAGATCGAAGTCTAGGGTGCTCTTTTACAGTCGGCCGGAGCTGTAGAAGCTCCGGCGTTCTTCTTTGATTCGCACATATCCAAAATATCGCGATATTATTGGTAATATCGTGATATTTTGATGAAAACTCATTGGATAACCATTAAAATATTGGTAACTCAAAAAACCGATATTATCGGTGAAATATCGCCGATAATATCGGCATTTCAAACCTTGGTTGTGCTTTTGTAGTTGCTATTTCGAGGGGTTCAACTTGTTCTACTAGGGTTTATATTTATCATAAGACAGTTGAATTATATATCCACTAAATGGGAGTTCAAATTGTAATAATATGGATTGCAGGAGCAGACATATTATATTCAGCTTACGATTAGAAAGTCAGACTTTACCCGTGGCTATTATCTACAACATTACATACCTTCTGTCCACAAATCATTTCATTTAATTAAATAAATACACTATCAAATGTCCTCACATATATTGTAGGCCTCTTTAATCTACCTTCTAAGAATTATTCTCCTCAAATTACCAACTACTGGCTAGTGATATTACAGAATCAAATCTAATCTCGTATGTAATTCTTTGACCATTTGCATTTTCCTGTTGTATTATCGTAGACCCATGGTAATGTTAGAACAACGAAGATTCTACTAATAGTATTTGAAAATATGCTACAATCAGTCATTTATGTCCGTGATAACATTAATTCTGGTTGTAACCGTGGGACTTAAAGTGCATTAAGAATTAGAATTTGCTTACAAATTGCACAATTAATGCATCGACAATTATGATGCAACAGCGTGCATTTCGGCAGTTGCAATAAGCAACAAATCTACCATTAACATTTGAAGTCAGCTGCTCATGCACATTAGTAAATTCAAAATGCATTAACAAGTCGAATTTGCCAAAGAATCACACAATGTATCAACAGCCACGATCTATCATCGAGCATTTGGGCGACTACGCGCGGTAGCATAATCGTACCACCTGTAATCTGACAGTGGGAAGATACTCTCACCTTATGTGTGGCACCCTCTGATGTGCTTCTCATTTCTGCAACTCATTCGGTGATGGATGGATGTGTGACGCATCGTACCCAAAGCCGAAATTCCCTAAACCCGGAACATCCAGCATTCTCACTCACTTGGCCGTCCAATCGATCCTGAGCGTTCAAATTTTCCATACGGTTAACAAATACCCTAGTCTCATCTAATCCCACAGTGTTTTTTTCTTTGTTTTTTGTTTGCTGTGAAGACAGACGTATCAGCATGAAACTGGTGACTAAATTTAAAAAACAGAAAATGCTTTGGACTGATCAGTAATGGTGATTTGTTTTCTTCATAGGTTTCAAAGACCCCCGGCAGAATCTTGGGCTGCCTCTCTATTAACAGTTCATATTTATATATATATATATATATATATATATCACATACTGAAATCCTTCTGCAGGCAGATGAGGCAAACGAGGTCCTATTTTTGTCATGTCATGTCATATTTTGTATCCCCAAAAATATTTTCAAGAGGTTACTTATTTGACATGAGATTGATGAGCTGCTTCTGATGCTACCGCACCTGCTTTTCTTGTAAGTTGTGAGACCTACTGGAAAGGAAGAGGGAGACGAGAGCTTTTAGTTATTTGTTTCGATTCACCATTCTGTCTGTTGGGTTTTCGACTTCTGCCATTGACCATTTTTTGAGTTACCCGCCAAACATTCTTAGCTGCATAACCATATAAATTGCCTTGGAAAGGTTTCACGGTTTTTTTGTCTATTCTCACTGCTATGATGTTTTTATTTATCTCTTATGTCACATAACTTAAACGATGTAAGATTGTCTTACAAGTATTTTGCCATACATAACATTTGTTACATGCACGCGTAACATATGCATACAAGCACTTGCAATCTAAATTACTGTAATCTACTATATACACTAGCTTATTATTTCACTCACTATATATTGGTTTGTTATTTATAAAGTGAGTGGGTTTAGCAGCACTTAAACTATAACCAAGAAACGCATATGAGAATCTAATATTTTTCACTCATAATTATTAGCATTAGGGTAAAGCAAATACTATGCAAGTATGCATGATATATAGGTAATGACTTGAAACAAAATCAGTATCTCGAACTATCTAATGAAATCATTTATATTTTGTATTTATCGGAAAATGATCAAGATTCAAATGTTTGTAACTCTGTATCGTCAATATCAACTATATATAATTTTTTTTTAAAAAGGGAAATAAAATCGATTTATGATAATATTTAGTTATGGAAATCCCAAGGCATGCTCACACAATAATCTCTTTTTGTTTTTACATACATATTTGGGCTTTCTTTTCTCAAACCCCACAAGGCGTACAATCCAAGTGAAAGGATAGGTGCAGGTTTGGGATCATTGAGCAAAAGAAAATTATACCAGAAACCCAAAAGATGTATAGCTTACGCCCTCTTTAGAGAAACAGTAAATAACTACAAAAAAAAGTACAAAAATGATAAAAGAAGATCAAGTTGCATGACACGGTTAAAAAAAACTTACACGTGACTTTTATAATTAACATGAGACGACAACATACTGTGAGTATATCCGTGTTAGATAAGTTAATCTCCATAAAAAGTGTAAAGAGTGACTTTCGACTAAGCAATGAGTTGTCTGCCAGAGTTCTACCCCAATAATGTACCCTTGATTTAGTTACAAGACAAGTATTTCAACTGAGAAGCGGCTGATATAGTTATTGCTTTTCCATTATATAATGGTGAGAATGTCATTTCATCAACTCAACTTTCTCTTTGAAGCTAAATCGACAAGTTGGCATGCTTTCTGCAGAATGGCCAATGTGCAGAATCTAGTCTCGCTGATGTGTAATCTGAGTCAGGAACAGGTTACAGCGAAGATAGTTTGGGCTGGGGGATCTGGGGAAGGAGAATGGATTACTTTTCCCCCAAGATTTGAGTTTTAGCTTTTCAGAGCAAGACCCAGCCACCCAGCCCATGCACTATATTCTTGTTCAAGTGATGCTCTTCTTTCCTCCTTGGTGATGCATGGGAGAAGTCAGTTTTTTTTTTACCGATAATCCGAGGTAGTATATATGACAGTTTAAAGCTTGAATAATATCATGAAGAATATATATAGGATCTAATTACCAAGGGGACATATAAAATACAAGTATCAACAACAATATGTGAACAATAGCATATGATCGTTTCTTTAGGCTCTCGTGAGTAGTTGATTGTTGGTTTTTATTCCTCACTCTCGTATAATTAAGCGAATTTGGTTCGCATTAACTTTCAGTTTTTGAGCTCATTTTGACATTTTAAATTGTTGGACATATTCAGAATCTCGTAATATAGAAATTTAAAATAATAAGTTTCTAAGTAATTAAAAAACTCTGGGTAATTGAATAGATGTTGAAATTTCAATGTTTTTGGTAGAAATTTTTGGAGTGAAATTAGAACCATGAGGTGTTATCCATACAATAACAACAAAGCCTTATCTCACTAAGTGGAGTCGACTATATAAATCCTAGATTGTCACTGCGCTAAGTCTTCCATTAGCTCCAAGTACTTTATATCTTTTTTATTGTCTCTTTCAAAGTATTTAGAGGTCTTCCTCTACCTCTTTTGTCATTTGTCTCATAACTGCATTTTCTAACCAAAGCATCTGTAGGTCTTCGGTTTACCTATCCAAACCATATTAACTAATTTTCTCTCATCTCATCCTCAATTGCGGCACTCCTACTTTACCTCGGATATCCTCATTCTTAATCTTATCATTTCTCGTGTGCTCACGCATCCAACGAAACATTCTAATCTCCGTTACATTAATTTTTTGAACGTGTTACTTTTCGACCGCCCAACATTTTGTGCCATAAAGTATCGCTGACCTTATTGTCGTCTTATAAAAATTTTTCTTGAACATTTGTGATATACGACAATCGCACAACACACCTGATACACTGTTAAACAAATGCCTTTTAACTTCTAACATGTTATCCTATACAAAACAAAAGGAAAAGGTTGATTGTTTGTTGAATTCTTTGTCCGACGACTAATGATTTCATTCGTTCGATCTGTCTGTCACAAACATATCGTGAGTGAGTGAGTGACTCGCACTATCACAAGGACTGGACGAACATTGCAATTGCAATTGAATCTGCTATTTACTACTTGTTTGGGAAATATCACATTGAGTGCATGACCTCACCGCCCACTTTCCATTCACCACTCAATTCCCTCCTCTTCTATTCCTCTCTTTAATTATTAACAATTTGCATTTTATCGTATAATGTATTGGCATCTAAACACAAAATTTTCAAATAACTTAAATATATAACCTGATGGATGGAGATTATTTTTTTTAATGGAAAATTTAATGGAGTTAATTAGAATGAGGTGACAAATTAATGGTTTCAAAAGTTAGTACGACAAACCGCTTAAAATTTTAGTTCATATAAAAATTGAAAAGATGAAATTAAGTTCATATGTCATTTAAAAAAATTATGGGAAAGTCATTAATGCAGTGGAAATGTTTGGTCGTTGGTTTTTGATATTTACATTTAGCTAAACAATTGAGGATTGTTGTGTTTTTGTTCTCCCCTCGCCTACACACGCAGTTGCTTCTTTTGTGTCTCGTAATCGTGGAGTACACTGGTATGGTTGGGTTTGATATGGTGCTCGAATGTTTGTTGCTTATGATGTGAACTAGGTTTTAATAAAATTTCTATGGATTGAAAAAAAAAAAATATATATATATATATATATATATATATATATATATATATATAGTTTTATCTATGAGTATAAATTAAATATTGTTTTGAAACTGATTGGTACATCTTATTTTGGTCAAGTTCTCTTTCTTCGTTGGCAAAAATGGGAAGGAAGAAATAATTTCATTTTCATTTTTCAGAAACCATAAACCTCATGTTGCTCATGTGATTTTGGTAGCAGCTCAAGTGGATAATGCTACAAGACTGCGTTTAGTGATCTCCCTATATGGAGTCCAATGTTGCGACCTAGTCAGACACGTACACTGCACCAACGCTACATGTATATCTCGACCGGATAATGGATAGATGCTCCTAATATTGTGAGACGTTCCGATTGGGATGACCAAAGATTGAAGGGGGCATAGCGACAATCTTGAAATTTGATACCCTAAATCTCTCCAACGGTTATACGGATTGACTAGTCCTGACGGTCCTTATGACATGGATAGTCCACAAGGTGTAACCATGAAACAATGACTCGCGCTACCGTGCCTCATGAGTTGGATTAAATATGTGGTATGGAAAGTCACATCTAGACATACCATCGAAGGGAGACCTCGTAGATCAATTTACATGGTTATAGAAAGAATCAAAATGTTCTTGTTGGCTTTATATTAGAGATGAAAATGCTAACCCGATCTTTGTTAGGGCAAGAAATTTGAGGAACGTAAGCATTTTCTATTGAGGAAGCGATTGACACTTATTGATGCTCTCAAACTGGCTTGACTTAAGGATATTAAGGAGGTTTGTGTGGAGGGGGACTCAAAGTTTGTGCTTGACGTTGTTCTTGGTGGATGTGCTACCCCATGGAGGCTCAATGCTATTATTGTTAACGTTCGTTATCTATGTGGTTTCTTCCTTCATATTACCTCGAAACATGTGGGATAGGGAGCTAATTTTGTTGGTTAATGTCATGTTTTTTCTTGGTCAATCATGTTGCAGGAGAATGACTTACATGAAATAGATTCACTGTCATTATAATGCCTAGATCCAATATTACGAGCAAGTTTCATTTCATATCATTGGATTATTAGATTGAGACGTCAAGTGACAGTAAACTCATTTTGTGTAAGTTACTCTCTTGTCGCAAAGCATAATGTTTAATTGATTGGGTATAGGTTGTGAGAGGGGCTTTACTTTGTAGTGACTCTTTTTCTTTTCAGATTACTGTTGAGTAAAATTGATGGCAGACTATTTATTAGTATGGTTTAGTATAATTCAACGGTTGAATCGTTGATTGACTTGTAATTTGTAATGTACTCATTTCATTTACAAATGCTGCACATCACATTCACATCTACGTGGTTTAAAAAATTTAATTCTTGATCATTTCAAGATTTTTTTATCATTTTATTAAAATAATAGAACCATAGATGTGAAACATACGATCTTACAAAATTATATTAATTTATTTGACCTAAATGTCACAAAGCTTACAAACAAAACTTTGAATATTTTTAATGTGTTTAATTACATACAATAAAAACTCTCTAAAGTTACACAGTTGGGACCAAACCAAACCAAACTTATAATTTTAGGGAGGTTATTACTAGAGTTGTAGTTAAGAAATATTATTTTTTTACTTATGTTTTTTTAATGAATGTTGTCTTTCCTAAATAGGATTTCTTGGGCATTGAGTATTTTATTCGTTGCATATTTTTGTATTCATTAACTATTATAAGTATGTGGAAGTGTGACCAAGAAAAATTATAACTTATTACAATACGTATCGTTTATATTAATACATAACTGGTCTCAAGTTGATACCGAAATTGTTTTAGGAAAGTTGTACTATATTTATTATTTAATATCTGGAGATTAGGAGATCCAACAGAAAGGCGAATGATTGTGTATTATTGGTGGATGTAGACTGTAGATATATCCTTGAGTCCTAGACTAATGGTAGAAGAGAATGATATAGTTGTTCTACTAATTATTTATCCATATTATTGGTCAATTAACTCGTTGGATGACGTAAATTCGAATTATATCAGTAAGTGGCCAATCCAAATCATCAAAGTGTCTTTCTTGTATGCAAAGTTGGGGTTCTATAAGCAGACCATTACCAAACACTAATCAAACTTTATTTTTAATTCACTTATTTAAAATATGCATTCAGAGATTTATATAGGCATAATTGTGTAGAAAGTCGTCTAGGTATTGTCCATACCTAGGTTATTATTTTTTATTTTTTTACAAATGCGAACTATTTGGTGCTTTTTCCTGTCCTGTTTATATGAGTTGATCAGAAGGGAAGGGGGGGGGGGGGGAAATTAAAAAAAATGTTTTGTTGTGTGGTTCGACACAATTCATTTGTTACGGATATAAATAGATAAAATTTCACATCAAAAGAGTGTCACAATAATCTTATAATATAAAAGACTTTTGGATAAAATTCTGATTTGAATATGTTCATTCAACTTGACCTCACTCAAAGTATTAGACCTTAAATTGGAGACAATATTAAGATTGCCGTCGGATTTCTAATAGGACTCACGTTGATCCGTGGCACAACAAAGAAAATATAGTAAACTACGATGGGTGAAACAAATCCTATAAAATTGGTAAATCGTAACCTGACGTTGGTTTCTTAGTTTAAAAGAAAGACATCCCTCATTAGAAACTTCATATATGCAAATTATCGATCCCACGTACACACACAAATATACTCGACTGAATGCATTATTGGTTGATGTATACATAATGTTGAACTAATGACGGAAGGTTGAGAATTATAAGTTGATTAATTTGGTGTGAATTAATTAATTTGTGGACTAAAGGGATTGAATTAAATAACTGAATGGCAAATCAAAGTCCTCAAAGTGTCTTTCTTCGTTTATTTTAAAGTTGAATTTCTAAAGGGTATATTAAGTAGATGATAAACAAAAAATATTGGCTAAATTTTATTTTTAATAATGCAATTGTGATTGAAAGATATAGGCAGAGCATAAATTATGGAGAAAGTCGTTACAAAAGTATCGTTGTCATGCGTGTTTGGAAATCGAAATTAGAGGGCCTAATACACCTTTACGTGCTTGTTTAGCTATCAATTTATCCTAAATAGATAGTTGAGAATAAAAAACCTCCCCGCGGCTAGAGAAAAGCAAGAGAAAAAAACCCTAAGTCGCGGACCCTTGTCTATGGTGTTGGACTTGGCAGTAATTCTTCATGATTTCTTCAATGAGAGCCTTCGGTTGGTGGTTATGGTCGCTCTCTCGCTTTGTCAAGGTCATTATTCTAAAGATCCCCGTATAGGTGTTAGGTAGCTGGTCACAACCCCGATTAGTCTCTAGGCGTTTGAAAATTAAGCATGTGTGCCTAGACCCGCTTAGGCATCCGCGCCCACCTAACCCGACTAAACCTATCTAGGCACCCACCTAGATCGCGACTCTCACTTATGGCTGGTTTGGTATTGATGTGCTTTGAAAAAAAGATGCTTCTGCTGTGCTGTGAGAATAAGTAGCTGTGAAATAAAACAGCAGAGTGTTTGGTAAACTTTTTTGTAAAAATGATTTTGAAAAAAAAAAGCAGTATTATAGTGTTTGGTAAACTTTTATGTAAAACAGATGTGAAAAAAAGTCGGCTCAAATCTGGGTTTTGCATCTTCTTGTTTTTGGCTTTTTTTCACCCAAAACTGTGAAAAAAAGTTGAAGCTGAATGTTTACCAAACACAAAAAAGCTCCTAGCTTTTTTTGATACCAGCTTTTTTCAGAATCACCTCAGTACCAAACCAGGGCTTAGATAGATAATCGATAACTTTCATTTTGCATTTTATTTTTTCAATAAAATGTAATAGACTTGTTGAATACTTGGATGAACACTCATCATATGCTAGTTCCCCATGTTTTCAATATGCTCGAATACTTTGTAATCTATGTGTCATTTTATTTTGCAATTTATGTATACAATTATGTGTTTTTTTTTCAAGTATAAATGGGCACTTATTTGTACATTATAAAAAATTTACTTAAATCCGCCTAGTCCACCTAGCCGCCTAGGCGCTAGGCTCCAACAACCACCCGACTAGCGCCTACCGTCTTTTAAAACCTTGGTCGAGGAGAGATTTTGTGGTTATGGTCATGGTTTGTTCAATCTTGGATTATAAAGCAACATTGTTGTTCAAATCTAAGGTGATGGTGTTTATGGTTTGTGCGCTCTGCAAATGACTAAACTCGACATTTGTTAAAGGGGACTAATATCAGAGTTTCTTGCCAATGATTGCAAAATCATCAAAGATTGGTGCAATCTTCATCTTGTGGAGCCTCTAGGATAGTTCTCGGCCTATCAATGTTTTAGTCCTTGTGACTAGGTTTTAGGACAAAGGATCCTCCATGATTGAAGAATCACATTGTATTTTTGACGTGTTTGTAATTATAGGGTTGTGACTATTTTTAATAGAATTTCTTTCGTTGAAAAGAAGTTATAAATATATCATAGTTGCTTAATGTTACAGGTTAGTGATATTCCAACTTTTTATAAGTGAGATGTTTTATATTCGACTCTTGTGAATAACAAGTTATATTGTTGTATAAAAAAATTATCAATTATTAGCATGAATTAATATTACGGTATAGTGGTATTTTGTCCACTTATAAGAAAGAGGTTAAGTCCAACTCCCATGAATGACAGAGTTCAATAACAAAATATTATGACTATTTCATTATGTGATTTAGTATTATTTAAGTTCTTTGTATTGAAAATTGTCAATTTATTAGTAAATTTAAACCTATTTGTCGTGTTCAATATTTTGTACTTTCTTTCATCATTTAAACAAATTTGATCATTGGGGCTCTTCCCCTGTTTAATTAGGGTTTCGTTATTGCTTAATTTGGTTCTTTCCCTCTTTGGTAATCGGAAAAACTGGCTGAGTCTCCTTGTCCATATGTGAGGACTTTATCCTCAATCAAGCGGCAATTGGCAACACTACAAGGCCTGCCCTATAATTTTTGGGTAATGTCATTCATACACTTTTTTTACCTCTCACATATCTTTATTAATTTTTTTTTTCATCAATATTCTTCAATTTATTCAATCCGACGATTAAAATTTGAGAAAGTATATGAAAGGTAAAAATGAATGTGCGGATAACTTCATCATAATTCTTAAAATGAGACATAAGGAAGGTAATATGGAACGAAATGACATGAAAATAGATCCAACAAGAAAGTACTATGCATTAGTAGTTGAAACTATTCTCATAATTCTTTGTTCTGTAATTTCCAATGAAAGTTTGGTAAATTATTTTGTACAAAAAGTATTGATTTATGCAGCGAAGTGGTAACTGAAATTAAGTTAAACCTAAGTACTGTTTGCCCCATGCTAAGGAGGCGCGGGACCATATTGATTAAATTAGAAGGGGTCACGGAAATGAGTAAGGTAAATTGAAGGTATACTTGTATTTATTCTTTGAGACCTAAAGTCGCCCCCCCTGATAAATGTCTTTAGCGGTAAAGCGATGAGTAAGAAAAGAGTTGTAAACTTAAGGCACTTAGAGTTCAAATTTCTTACAGCGTCAAAAACCACCAAGAAAATAACAAGTCGAAAACCGCCAGGAAAAGAACGAGTCATGAAGCTTTTCTCGTTAAGACAGACAAGCCATAAATTGAGTGTTTTAATATGAACACATGTGGGTCTATACATAACGAAAGAGGAGTCCTTGTGTACTACTTGAACAAGTGCAGGATGTGGAACACAACGTTCATACAAGAGGAAATCCACTGATTTGCTAAGTGTGGTCTCTTTCAAAGATTAATGGGCCCCTAAAAATTCAACCCTTTTTCTGCTTCAAAATGCAAGCATATGGGTAGCCTTGTCAAATTTTTGCTCGATCCGTTAACTTGATGCGTAACAACACAAAAACTTGTTGCTAGTCAACTCGTTAACAAGTTGGGTCGTTATTGAGTCACATGTTAAGACCCTCGGTTAACTAGTTGGATCGTTATCGGATTACTCATTAAGATCTCGTTAAGATCCCATTAACTAGTTGGATTGTTATCGGGTCACTCATTAAGACCTCGTTAACGAGTTTGGTCGTTATCAGGTCACTTGTGAAGAACCTTATAAGATAATAGGTATGACACGAAAACGAAACGAACACAACCCGTTGCCAGGTCTAGACATTGGGCATGAGAATTGCTTGCATGACCCATTGACACAAAAAAAAAATGATCCGTTAACGAATCAGGTCGCTATCAGGTTACCTATTAAGAACTCGTTAAAATAATATGCTTAACACAATACGACACGTTAACATAACGGGTATGAAATTAAAAAGACATGAACATAACAAACACGATCCGTTTACCAAATCTACATATTTGGCTTAAAATGACTTAAAAGTAAACAAAATTTTTATTCACACTCTAAAATAAATAATAAATAATTTTTTTTCAAAGCGTCTCAATGAATTTTTAATATTCATCCAATGAACAAGTATAGTTCGGATGAGTGTGAGATCATGGATAATTGGGTTTTCCTCATCTCGACAGGTCACGGAAAGGCTTTGGCGTGATACGCTATAGACCATTTAGAAACAACTTATTACTTCCAAACTCATCAGAGCCGCAAATTTGAACTGATAAAAATCAAACGACAAGATTGATTGAAGTGGGGTCACGCGCGTGACCCGTATGCGCGCAGGGGAGACTTTCTGCTTTACTTGTAGGGTTATACCTTGGAATGGGCCACGGGAAGTGGGCCAGAGGAGATGGTAAATAGAGAGGTCCATAGCTTCCTTTTATGAATGATTGTGCACCACCACCACATCACCATTTCCAAAGGTGTTTGCATACTTACTTACATCATGCATGGGGATTCATTCTTTTGTTACTTTTGACCAGGAGCTATAGCTATGTTAATTCAAACCCTTTTACCAAAAAATTAAGGGTGGGGACATTTACACGTCTGTTTTTAACTCTCACATATTTTTTTATTAATTTTTTTCAATTCATTCAATTTAACTGTCGAAAATTTAGAGATGTATAAAAAGTAAAATGAAGTGTTTGGATAGCACCATCCAAAATTGAAAGGGAAAAAAATTGGGGTAAGTCATCAATAGTTCAGAATACTGGGTGGTTCGCTTTTATATTTATTAGATTGACAAAAATAATATTTCTTCAATTTAATCATGATTTTATTGCCCGTTCTACTGAGCAGCCCGGAATAAATAAGTGGAAACCATCACGCTATTCATTAGGATATTTGGACTACATGCGTGTGTGGTTTCATTTGGACTACATGCGTGTGTGGTTTCATTTTGATAGAGTTTGGGTTGAATATATTCTTTTTAGTATGCGTGTGTTGGAGTTTGGTTGTTTTGTTGGATCAAATGAGCTTTCATTAACAACAAAATATAATTTATACAGGACACGCATATCACCACATGAGTTTCAGAGCAAACCTTTCTTATGCGTATCACCCAGGAGCATGAGCAAAACGCCATGATTATAATAGATTTTGAGAGGTAAAAATGAGTTTATGAATATCGCTACTCAAAATTAATTGGTCAGTTCGGTTTCTTATCACAAAGCTTGATTTCTACTTCTTATAAATTATAATAAATTAGAATGAATAACATATGACACTAATATGTAAAAACTCAAACGATACAGGTGGAGTCAAAATTGATCGATTGAAGCACCTTAAATTACTTGAGAGTTTGTTACATTTTTAAGCACTTGCTCATCTTCAACACACATTAGAATCTTTAAATCGTGTCCCAAATCAATCAGAAAAGATTTATGAAGGTTGTTAGCAGACCCATATATAATTAATTTGGATCAGCACATATAAAAAGAAAAAAGCCAACCCACAAAAGTATGTCAAAGATACATAATATAATTCAAACGAAAAAAAAAATCATCAGTACGCGTAAATAGGAATCTCATAAGATACATAATTGGTTGCCTCCTCTTGTTGGAAATGTTAAGCGAAATGTTGATGCCGCTTTAGAAGTTACAGTGGCGATGACCCTTTTCCAAGGCACGGCCACTTCCTCGAGGCATGCCGGCTAGTATTTGCGGTCGCATGCACAGTCCTAGTTCTTAACTGGGTATATTCGTTTCAATGGATTCATAGTCCGATGTCACTAGTCAATGATATGAATGTATAGGTAAAAAGTCTTTGGCTCTTGATGGTCATCTTATCGAAGATATGCAATAAGATAGCTCATGAGCTTGCTGGATATACACAACAAATTGTGCTAATATGGTAAATTGGATCCAACATGCATCTCCTTACTTGGAGCCTTGTTTGTGTAAGGAAGGGAAAGCTTCGAACTTGGGTGAAGAGGGTTATAAAAGCGTTTGATTTCCACTATGGCACTACAAATCGTCATCATTTCTTATTACAGAATAAAACTTTGTAAAATGTAAGTAATAAGAAAGAGTTAAGTAGTTGCACCAAATTATGGAACAATTTCTAAAAAAGGTATTAACATTCTCCGTCCACCCAAGCGGATTTGAGAAAACACAAAATAAGACCATATATACTAATTTGCGCATGTCTCTCATCAAATGATCATCAAAGATCGTTTTCGATTCTTATTTTCTTGAAAGCGATATTTCAATCCTACAATATATACGATTCATCTACTCACAACAACAACAAAATTATAATTATTAATCAAATACTACAAAATTAGAAATTCTTGTGAGGCCGAAAATTGGGCACAACATCTAATTCCTGACAACAATAATAACACGATCGACCAACCACTTAAAATATAAAGTAAAACAAATATGAAAAAAGAAAGAATTTATTTATTGTCATAAAAAGAGCAATGGACATATGTATGTAACACATTTTTAGAAGTGTTATGGTTATTTATCATGCAATGTAATATAATTTATTTTTCTTTCCAAATCATATTATGTGATATATGGGTTGACAATTAATACATTCTAGGGCAATGAGTTTGTAGTTTTGGAGAGATTTTTCAACATGATTGTCATATTGTCTCATGATGTTATAATTTCACTAATATTATACACGAGTTTGTTTATAATTAATATACCTTTGGATAGAAGTAGACCTGCAAACAGGTCGGATTCGTATCAGATCAGCTGTGATCTGCATGCGAATTCATTTACAATCAGATTAACGAATTTGGTACCCATTCAAAGCATCGGATTTCACTTGTCGATCCCAATCCAATTAGCATTGAATTTTAGATCAGATCATAAACTTGTCAGATTTAATTTAAGACCTAAAAAAAAAATTAAAATACCACTAGTAACATCATTGTTTTATTATTTTTAATTAAGAGTTTCATATTGAATAATAATAAGGGAACTTTAACGAAAAGTTCTTGATACTATTCACTTTAATGAAAAATCACATTTTTACACAAAAAGTCAATCCTGATACTATTCACTTTACCCTTTATTTTGTCCTTATCATTAAAACTCAAAGTTTAAAATAATTTTCATTGGTTTTCCTTAATAATAAAGTAGGATACAAGTAAATAAAAATAAATAATATGATATATTAAGTCGGATCAGATCAGCCTTGATCCATATCCAGATTCATTTATAATTGGATTATCGAACTTGGGTCTTATTCAGTAATCGGATTGGAAGGCGTGATTTATACTCTAGTAATTGCATCATATTCGGATCGGATCCAGGGCCAAATTTGATCCATTGACATATCTAGTTATAAGGACTTAGTTAAAAAAAAAAACGAGTTTATTTCCACTAAAACGTCTTGAGCCATTAATACATGACCTTGTATTAGTGTTTCAGAATGTCACATCAACAATAAGTACATGGGTTAATAACACTACGTAGCTGTTTGACAGTTCCACTTAAAAATGTTGGTGATTTTATTGATTAAAGCTTTCTGGCCTGCGAGTTTTTGAAATCAATTCTTCTTCTATAGTATCTCTTGTATACAAAAACACTATACAAAAATACAAATACATACTTATGTATAAATTGGCTAACTATAAGGACAATCACATCCAAAATTCACTCATTTTTAGGCATTTGACAATGGCGCACACACACGTTCGGTGGTATAATCTCGTGAGGTATAAATAGGGTCGTGAAAACAAAGGACATGTCACATAATTCAGGAGAGTGGTCCCCACCAAACAGGCAAACCCTGTAATATCCACACTGGCAGATTCGTCATTCAAAAAATCCCAATCCAAGGAAAAGAAAAGGGCAAACGAGGGTTATCGAAATTGCGTAACTGTACATTGCCCCTATCGGCAAGGCTTACAGCCTCGTGAATCTTCATATTCCCAGGCGATTCCGTCACGTCACGACGAGACGACGGAGGAATACGAAAGGAATAGTACGGGGGCAAATTCGTCAACTAAAAAAATGGAACAGGAAAGCTGACGCGGCGGCATGGGAGTGGGGGGTAGTATTTCGTTGGCAGCAGCAACGTTCCCTAGGCAAAAGCCGGCTCATCAATTCTCCGTCCCTCCTCCTTCTTCCTTCTTCCTTTACCTTTTTTTATTTTTTATTTATTATTTATTATTTATTTTTAAAATTTATTAATTTATTAATTTTTGGGTTTTGTATTTATATTGGGGTTTTCTCTCTCATCGTCTTTACTCTCTCTCTCTCCTCTGAGTTTCTCTCTCTATCCTTTTCTCTGCTGCGCCTTGTGTTGGTTTGTAGGATTCCCATTCCCACCTATTTTCCCAAAACACAAAGCGCTCAAAAGAGAGAAAGAGAAGACAAAAGAGAAACCCAAATTCCAAAAAACCAACAAAAAGAGCAAACACCACCCATTGCTCGGCCGCAAACGCCCACCGGATTTCGTTTTCCGGCTAGTTCAGCAACCCCAATGTTGCCGGACTGACCCAGGAGCGAGAGGTGAGAGTTCAGAGCTGTCCGCTTTGCTGTGACAGTGCTGTCACTGTTTGCGTTTTTGTGGGTTGTGGCTGTGTATATATGTGAGGCAAAAATGCGCGAAGAACTGCTGTGTGAATCGCCGAGCGACGTCGTTTCCCACCCCAAGAAGAAGAGGTCGGAGGAGGAGAAAGGGGAGAGAGAGCTGTCGACGCACTTGGTGTTGGCACCGGCGGCAGTGGCTTCAGTCGGCCGGAGCCGATCTCAGGCGACGACGCGGCGAGTGACGCCGACGACGACCACGACCATCGCGACTTTCCCCTTCACGACGTCGTCGAGCGTCGAGAGGTACCTGCCGAACGGAGATCTCTACATCGGGAGCTTCTCCGGGTCGCACCCGCACGGATCCGGCAGGTACCTCTGGGCCGACGGATGCATGTACGAAGGGGAGTGGCGGCGTGGCAAGGCGTCAGGGAAAGGCAGGTTCTCGTGGCCGTCGGGCGCGACGTACGAGGGTGAGTTTAAGTCGGGTCGGATGGAGGGGCGCGGGACGTTCACCGGATCCGACGGGGACACGTATCGGGGCTCCTGGTCGTCGGATCGGAAACACGGGTTCGGGGAAAAGCGGTACGCGAACGGCGATTTCTACGAGGGTACGTGGAAGCGAAACGTCCAGGAGGGACAAGGCCGGTACGTTTGGGAGAACGGCAATGAGTATGTCGGCGAGTGGCGAAACGGCGTCATTTCGGGTCGGGGCGTTTTGATTTGGGCCAACGGGAACAAATACGACGGGCAGTGGGAAAACGGCGTTCCCAAAGGTAACGGAATATTCACCTGGCCTGACGGCAGTTGCTATGTTGGGACATGGAACAAGGACTTGAAGGTTCATCAGCTTAACGGGACGTTCTATCCGGCTAACGGCGGAAAAGAGCAGAGACTGACCGACATTGGGGATTTCGGGTCGGAGAATCCGACCATTACGATGCGAAAACGCAGTGTTTCGTCGGTTGATGGGGCGAGAGGGAGCTTGGCGGAGAGGACTTTCCCCAGGATTTGCATCTGGGAGTCGGATGGGGAAGCTGGGGATATCACTTGTGATATCATCGATAATGTGGAGGCATCGATGTTCTATCGAAACGGCACCACTTTCGATCGAGATGGGTTCGGGAAGTTCGGGCGAAGTCCTTGTTGTTTCTCCGGCGAACCCAAGAAGGCCGGCCAAACTATTTCAAAAGGGCATAAGAATTACGATTTGATGCTCAATCTTCAACTGGGCATTAGGTACTTTTTCCTTTCTGTCGATTTTTCGATTCTTAGTTTTTGCTAATTTACTAGTTTTGGAGTGACTTCTAGATTGTGGGTTTGATTTTTTGGAGTTTGGTGTTTGATATTTGATGTGTTTGGTGCTTAGGTACTCAATTGGGAAGCATGCTTCGATAGTCCGGGACCTTAAGCCCAGTGATTTCGATCCGAAGGAGAAGTTCTGGACCAGGTTTCCCCCCGAAGGATCAAACAAAACGCCGCCCCATCAGTCGTTTGAGTTCCGATGGAAGGACTATTGTCCTATGGTCTTCAGGTATGTTATGCTTTTCAGCCTGTAGCTCTATATTTTGGTTGATTACTTCTTGTTGGATTACCATATTTTATCAATTGAATACTATAACTAGAAGTTTGGTAACAAGCATTGAGCGATTCGAACTACATTCTTACGAGGTTTGTTATTAAAAAGTAAAAACTCGAATTGGTATTTCAGACGTTTGAGGGAGCTATTCCAAGTTGATCCTGCCGATTATATGCTGGCTATTTGCGGAAATGATGCGCTTAGGGAGCTTTCATCTCCAGGGAAGAGTGGAAGCTTTTTTTACCTGACTCAGGACGATAGATTTATGATTAAAACAGTCAAGAAATCGGAAGTCAAGGTTAGTTGCCCACCTGTTTGACTTCTTTAGTATTCATTTTATACTTAATTGGAGACAATTGGACATTTCTGGGGCATAATTAGCGCTCTGCTGACTTGTTTGTTTCCTAGGTACTATGTTTTCTTATTTCGGCATTTCATAGGTTGACGTTGCTGAAATGATCTGACTAGTTATTTGTTTTCAGGTGCTTATCAGGATGCTTTCGAGCTATTACAGACATATGTCTCGGTATGAAAATTCTCTCGTGACAAAGTTCTATGGTGTGCATTGTGTCAAACCTGTCGGTGGCCAGAAGGTACATGTTGGGGAGACTAATTTGCATTGGTTAGAACAATCAAGCTCTTTGTTCAATGATAGGACATATTTTCTAACTGGTTGTCCTTTGATTGGAAAACAGACGAGGTTTATCGTGATGGGCAATTTGTTCTGCTCTGAGTACAGAATACATAGACGATTTGACTTGAAAGGATCCTCCCATGGTCGAACAACTGATAAGCCTGAGGGGGAAATTGATGAAATCACAACTCTCAAGGACTTGGATCTTAACTTTGTGTTTCGCCTCCAAGGAAAATGGTACCACGAGCTTATGAAGTAAGTCTGAGTAATTCCCCCTCCCCACCCCTTTTTGGAATTGTTTTCTCTTAGCCTTGTACTAATTAGGTTAGACATTGGCAGGCAAATTGATCTGGATTGCGAGTTTTTGGAAGCCGAGAGAATCATGGATTACAGTCTTTTGGTTGGTCTTCATTTCTACGATGGCACTACGTATGACAAAATGGGGCTTTCACCATTTTATTTGCGCTCTGGTAATTCTAACTTATCTTCCTCGTGATATTATTGTAGGTTAGTAATTTTGTGTGTACGAGAATGCTAAATCGAGTGTCTGACCCTTGTAGGCCAAAAAGATTCGTATCAAAATGAAAAGTTTATGCGTGGGTGTCGATTTATCGAGGCTGAGCTACAAGACATGGATCGAGTGTTATCTGGCCGGTATTTTTACGAATCATATCTTGCTTTCTTTTAGCTTAAGATATACTCTATTGGTTTGACAAAGATTTATAGAAAGGATACTGTGGTTGAGCTTTGTCATCTTTATATAATGGAATTGGGTGGGTGGATAATTCCGACATTGAATTCAGTGTCATCAAATGATTGGGTAGCGTTGGTTTGTGGTTTGGATACATGTGGGATCTTGGTAATTTCTTCAAATTCAGGTCATTTGTTATTACCCATATATCACATGAGCTCTCCCAATGCAAAAATAATACGACTAACATCGATAGACCCTTGCATTTTCACCAATAATTTTTTTATGGTCGAGGCGTAGGAAACCATATAACATAGATATATGGATAGTGGGTGGATTAGTGGATGAGTTTAAGTTTAAAGGAAAATGTATTTGACTTCTGCTACTGGATGAATTATATGTTCTAAAACTGATATGAAAACGTGTATTCTCTATCAGGAAACCATTGATCTGTTTAGGAGCCAATATGCCTGCAAGGGCAGAGCGGATGGCTCGAAGGAGTGATTTTGATCAGTACACTCCTGGTGGGTTCAGCCATTTGACCCCTTCACGCAGCGGTGAAATCTACGATGTAGTCCTTTACTTTGGGATCATCGACATTTTACAAGACTACGATATCAGCAAGAAGTTAGAGCATGCATATAAATCATTGCAGGCTGACCCATCTTCGATCTCAGCTGTTGATCCGAAGCTTTACTCAAAGAGGTTCAGGGATTTCATCGGAAGAATTTTCATAGAAGACAGGTAGTCTCAAAATGGAAAATCGCAGAGTGCAAAACCAATACTGTTGGATTGGATTAAGAAGATTCAACATATGATCCTCGTCCGACGACAAGGAAATCTCAAGCAGCTCCAGTGGTGGGTGGGTGGATGGAGTAAAAAAGACTTGGGGTAATTGAGAGACGGCTGGACTAGGACGGCCAACCGCGGCCGGCCGGCGGAAACGGCAGAAGGTTTGTGGTTGTTGGGTGAATGCCGCTCCTATGGCTGAATAATTTTGAAGACACAGCCAAAGGTGTTGGGGATGTTGACGGGGGATTTGGGTTGGCTTTTGTACATTGGGTTCTGATGTCTTTTTATTTTTAATTCTTTTTTATTTTGTTTTCCGGTTTTAGGTGAATTTTTTGTGGTAATCAAGGAATGTGAAGATTTGAAAGATAGGTGGTCGTCTAGGGAACGGACCAAAATATGGGTGGGTTTTCTTCCCACTCAGAAGAAGATTCACAAAAAAAAAAAAAAAAAAAAAAAACAAAGGGTGGAGAGAGGGAGACTTGGAATAACAAAGAGTGTACAGAGGAGAGGAGGGTTTATAGAGAAACTATGAAAAAATGGGGATGGTTTATGCAATTATGCAGATTTGATGGATTTGTATGTGATATTTTGAAGACAATGTTTGAATAATCAACTCAGTAGGCCCACGGAATCTATCTCCATCTCTCTCTCTCTCTCATCTTTTTATCTGTTGAGTTAAGAGAAGAAAAGGAAATTTGAGGGGTTTTTGTGCAAATGTCGATTAAAATGGGGTCAGTGGGGGTTGCTTTTTGCAGTGAAAGGAAGGAAGGGGGGAGGAGTAGTCGTGGTATCAAAAGCAGAGAAAGCAAAGGGAGAAAGATGCGCTGCCTCTGACTCTCCTTGTTTACCACTGTTTCTGTGTTCCATCCTCAATTACTGCATTCAACTTTTTACCTATTCCAATTCAAAAAATCTCGCATTAAATTTTTTTTTTAACAAATGATATTATATACATTAAAGAGTGAGGGAGTACGCTAAGCCTTACAATGAAATAGTAATGATTTGATTCAAATTTATCTTAGCGAGAATTGAACTTAAATCTTTTACTTACAAGTGAAGAAAAATATCACTAAATCGTAGTATTAAATAGTAAAAATCCTAAATTATTAACCCTTTGATTTTTTCATTAAAAATTTAAATTAAAATCCAACAATTAAAAACTCCAAAATATAAGATATTCTTTGGTAGCAGTGGATAAGAAGTTTTGCTTCTATTCTTGCATTTCGAGTTTTAAACTATCTCAGTCTTCTTTCAAAATTAATATAATCCTCTCATTTCCTTAATAATAATAATAATTTTCATCATAAAATAAATAAATTGTGAAAAAAAAAAGCCCAGCAGCATTGAGAGCATGGTAACAAACAGAAAGAAATGGTTGCCAAAGCAAAAGTGGGAAGGGGAAACAAAAACAGTGGTCCATTTGACTCATTCCAAGGCATTGACCAAACCGGATGGTAAATAGTTTATTTAAGAGGGAGCAGAAACAAAATATAAATTAGGGCATTGGGAGTGGTGCAATTTTTGCACTTTGCAGAGAGATAGAGAGGTCAAAGTTTTGGTCCAAAGCGAGAAAGGAGAAGAGAAATATACATATACACATATGCATATGTATAGTATGGTTTGTGTGTCTCTTTTTTTACCATGGCCTTTCTGGGACCAACTAGAGTCTCATAGCTCAGACCCAAAGCCAGGGTCTGCCTCCCTCTGTTGTTATGATGAAATATGATCTTATAAATCTAATTGATTTGATATAATATAGAGATATTGGTCGGTTTGTCCCTGAACGAGATGCTAATTTTCCTTTTGAATTTAAATTTTCATCGATTATCTCTTGAAATTTTATAATTAGTCAATTTTTTTCTTGAATTTTAACTTTAGTCAATTACCATTTCAAAATTTTATAAATAACAAATTCCCCTCCTTGCATTAGATTATAAAACTTTTATCAGTCCAGTTTTTCATTCTTTCTGTCTTATCATCTGTTGTCCGTGTGATTAAAGTGCTTAAGAAATTGGATGAAATTTTTTAAAATCTAACGTCAGAAGGGAAATTAGATATCTATAAAAGTTCAGATGAGTAATTGGCTAAAATTTAAGTTTAAGGAGAAAATTGACTAATTATAAAAATCTAGAGAGGTAATCAGCTAAAATTAAAGTTTAAAAAGAAATTTTTACAGATGTATGCAAATTTAAGGAACAAATTGACAAATATTCCTATAAAATATTGTTTCAAATTTCAAGTAATCATATCTAGCTTTTGTCACCTTTCTTTGATCAATCCAAAGTTTAATTTGTAGTAATGCTCGCAACATTTTATATGTACATAATCTTTTTTTATTACAAAAGGAAGCCACTGAGAACACAAAACAAAACCTAATTAATAATTAAAACTTAAGTTTTGTGGATAACTGGTGCTGGAAGTGCGGAGCTTATGATCATCATTTGTGCATCCAAATGAACAATGTAGGGTAGTTCTTGGTAATGCAAGCTCCAGTGGTACCACGTGATTCATACGAGTCATGAGAAAGAGAAATTTTTATGAAATTGGAATAATCTTTCCAACAATACTTGGCTATTTAAAGAATGAGTAGGAGTTCTTACTCAAAATTGTTTGTTGACAATATATAAAACTTCGTGTTTATAATAGGAAACGTTCATATATAAATTACGATAAAAATCATATATGCTGAAAATCAATTAAAACTAAAATCATTTAGTTACCGAACTGTATATGAACAAATAAACGAAATTGGTAAAAACATTCCAAACCGACTATGTATTTGCTAGAATAGATTGACTCAACGACCTTAATTTATTCATTTTTTTCATAGATGATCTTTACAGTGTGATTTATAATATAAACGGTTCTGATTAGAAGTACAAAACTCTATGACTCAAAAACTAAGAATTTTAAGTTTGAGTTCGTACACATCTTTAAGTAACTAAGTATTGTTCTAATCTATTTGTATTTCTCTGATAAACTTTTGATTAAGTTCAGTTGTGTTCCAAAAGAACTGGTAATTGGTTATACAGTTCATCAACACATTATTATCCAAGTGAGACTCAACACGCTAGTACAACTCGCAGTATGGTAACACACAGCCTTCGATTGGAAGGTCACAAACTAGAGTACAAAAAAATTGTGTGTTGGTGCGATTCTGTCACTTGAATAGAAAGCATGCATACGGATTTGAAAATATGGAAGAAATGTGACCATATCAAAGGATTAATAAAACCTTGAAAGGCTTCTAAGAGCATTTCCACCCATTTTGGTAGATTGGCGCTAGAGGGGGTTGGGAGGAGTAATTTGCATGAATAGTGAACTGCTTCTTAATCCACTTCCCACCCATTATGAATAGTGAACTGCCTTAACTGTTCCATTTGATTATTTTATTTTTCATGTATGATTCAATTATTCAATAGACGAGATTAATTTAGAATAGGATGCTATAGTTACGTTACATGTGCATATTTTATTTTCAAAATTTTCTATTTTTAACAATTTTTGTTAATTTTTATTTACGAAAAAATAAAGATCATTGGATTGAAGTTATTGTTCGAATCAGAAGGCCATAAAAGTGTCACGTGACAATTAATGTTTCATTCTAGCTTTTGACCCGGCCCCACGCCACATATTCGCATGGATGACGTCATCCTGCCATGGCCGGGCGTGGGGCTAGAATTGCAGTGGCTCCATCCATGGCTACATATTTTCAAGATTCACAATAATTGGTGGACGGTGTTCTGGAGTGGTTTTTGGCACCTTGCCATGTTATCAAAGCAAAGTTAGCCCACATGTGAAACTCTGCGGCCACAAATGGTTTACGTCACTCAATATTTATTATTCACGTGATTTACTTCAATGTTGAAACGCATGAGGGGACGATGTATGTTAAGAAATTTCCAATATTGAAAAATTGAGAAACTTTTGAATGACTTACAAAGAGATATAATTTATGTATTGCCAAGTAGTTTTTGGGTCTGATTGGTGGGTTGATTGGAATATGTTGTGACTAATTAAAATGGACTTGAGTCTAGTTCGTTGTTTATTGTGTTCAAATATGAGATGAACGTGACTGGACATGATGATTTATGAATTCACAATAAAATGGATTATCTAACATATCATTTTACACAGCTACCAAGTTCAAGCTAATGAGAGTAAACACAAGGCTATACTCTTCCCTTCCTTAAGCATTGTATGCTTGTTGCCTTTTCTTTGTCAAATTTTACCTACCAAATTGACATTTAACATTACCCTTTTACTCCTAATACGTGTTTTCTGGTGCTAATGAGAAGGTTTGGGATTTGACTTTTAAGGTTGTAGGTAGATACATAAACTCTAATTTCATAAAACATTTATATGATGATGTATCAAAGTCTGATAACAAATAACTTGTTAGCTTACCCTAAAATTAATTCAAACACTTAATTTCTTGCTTATGTGTCTACATCATTGTGCTACAAATTTAATGACCACGTCACCAAATGCATTTTAGAGGTCTCCCACCTTTCTTTTTCATTTTTCAAAAAATAAATAATATAAATCATAAACTTGATGACATTTGGTATTCATACCACCCACCTTCAAGTGCATCAAAATTCTTCTGCCATTAAAATTCTAGCAAATTTTCGATGTTCTCACTACACCTAGATTTAGATATATTTTTTAAAATCCTAATCAATTACCCCTCGATCTGGATGTAGCCCTTAAAATTCCCTTAAATCCTAATTTGACTACACTACAATTTAGTATTTTAAAATCCTCTTTTTAAATTGTAATTGATTACACTCGGATTTTAAAACCAATTAAAATTCTATCAAATCCGAATTTAACTACACCTATCTAAATTGCATATTAAAATAGGATAATGCTAAGGAGATCAAATTTGTAAATCAATTGATGTGTCACTAATAAGCAATAAGCACATTAATCAATACTTAAGTAATAATTCAATTATCATCAACAAAAACAACAACATTACTCATTAAAATTCCCAACCTGCCCAACACCTAAAGATTGTGAGAAGTCAGCCGTCCTGCTGTAATGTCTCAACCATATTCTTGTACCATTGGGTTTAGGAATTTACAAAAGAACAATTTACACTCTTTAACCTCAACTTTGAGGTAATTTTTAAAATTAGTTACGAAATTTTAATTTTTTCAAATTATACCATAAAGTTTTGAAATTGTATCAACTAATCAATCTTGTTTCTTTGAAGGTCTAGTCGTATAAACTTATGGCGTGCAATATGAAAGCATCTCATGAAAGTTGTTAAAAGATAAATGTTAAATCTTAATTTAATTGTTAACGTAACAATGTCATATTTTCTTTTACTCCAATTTATATATATTTTTTTTGTTATAAATGATATTTGTAAAACTCATTTTAAAGAAAGAAATCAATTAAAATAAATTTTCAAGATTAGGGTTTAGGGTGGCCCAACAATAAATAATTAAAAATTAGGCTTAATTTTAGCTATGCTTCCTTTAACTCGATTTTAATTTCATTTTTGCCCTTGTAACTTAAAAGTCGATACTTTACTCCTTGAAACTAAAAGTTTGCTCCACTTTGCCCCTAGAACTAGATTTTGATCTCATTTTTCTCCTAAAACTTGAAAGTCATCTTTATAAAACTCAAAATTCGCTTCATATTGTCTTAGATCTAGTAATTTCTTATGTGAGTTTGTTGGGTGCGCCAGTCTAATCAATTTTTTTTTTAATCTTCTCAATTTCTTTTAAACTTAATGTTATGTTATTGTTGAATGTTAACTCATAATGAAAATTCATAATCAAATTTATTGCACATGTGACATAGTCTTATTGGGTGTTGAGTTTCATGTATGTTTCAGGAGACTACCTTTAAGTTTCAGAGAGAAGAGAGAGTCCATAAGTCAAAGTGGCGCAAATTTTGTGTTTCAGGAAATAAAGTGATGACTTTTGAATTACCAAGGCAAATTGAAATCAAAATGAAATTTCAAGAAGCGTATCTAAAATTAAGTAAAAAATAATTGTCGCACCCTTCTCATATGTCATACTTGTCAGTAACAAAATCATATATCAATTCACGTAGAATTGACACATCGGTTGAAGCTTTTTCTTACTTTTAAATTTGATTGCATAGTATCTGACTTAATATTTGACATGGTCCTAAAGACATTAGATTTGACGTATGAACTAAACTTACATAATTTGAAACAGAATTGTGCGAAATTGTAGTTTTTGGTGATGCAGAGCTTCAATTTAGGAAAAGCAAAAGCTCGTTTTTATTTATTAATGTAGTGCAAGTGTGCCTTACACATGTATTAAAATAAACGAGTCCCATAATCGTCACATTATCAAATTAATGAAGAACTAAAAAATTGATACTTTGTAATTGGTTTTAAAAATCACTCGAAAACTTAAACAGTGTAAGGTAAAGTTGGCCCTTTAACTAACCAATTAGTAGTCCGTGCAACTTGGTGTTTAACTTTTTACTCTCTCTCTCTGTAGTTGAAAAGAAACACTATTGTAATTTTCTCACCAGTTTTTTCTTGGCAGCCAAACAGCAATTGAAACAGATAACGAGAGTCACAGTTACCCAAGTCTGACGTGTGTTGTTTGGGATAGAGTTGAGTGGCAGCTACCACTGGCTAGGTCTAACCTAGGTGGCCATTTTTCTTTGCATGCCTAAAAAGGGAAAGGGATCCGTATCCCTTCCACCTACGCTTCATTATCCATAAATTTGGATCCTTTTGATCCAACGACTACAAACAGAAGATTTTATTAAAAGTTATAATAATTTTAATCATTAAATTAAATTTCAAGGATCCAAATTTATGGATCATGAAGATTAAGTGGAACGGATCCGGAAAAGAAAGAAATTCAAAAAAAAAAAAAAAAAATTGTTATTTGTTCATGACAGTGTACGGAGATTTCATCTGGCAAATGGAGATCTACGCTTTTCTCTGTTTTTTGTGGGGATAATTACCAATAAAAGAAGTTTATTACCAATTGTACCATAAATCGTAATCTTCTTCTCTCATTGTGTTGGGGGTATTTCAGACAAAGTCACCGGCCCGGGTGACATTTTTAATTTTATTACTTAAATATTAAAGGGAAACTCTTAAAGAGTGTATGGTTGGAGAGTGGAAGGTTAATGAAATATAAGTATACATAAGTATTTACTCTTGAGTTTAATTTGTGATGATTCATTCATATTATAAGAAGGGGTGTGATACCCACACACCAATTTTTACTTTTTACACACCGTTTTAATTTTTGACCGTCGGATCGGATGAATTGAAGAAGATAAAAGGACAAAAATCAACAAGGGGTGTGTGAGAAGTAAAAAAAGTGTGTGGATAACACACCCCTACAAGAATATTTTGATTCATGCCTTGGAATGTGAAAAAGGGAGAATATGAATTCAATTTCATTTCCCAAGGATTAATAATTATTGCGCGTTATGCGAGTTATATGTGTAAATATTAGTTTTTTGTCATACATCAATAAAGTATATATGTAATACCAATTGTAACTCTTATATAAACTTTATTTTAGAGTTTAATGAATATACAAAGAGTTCTCCAAATATTGTTTTATATTTTTTGGTATTTATCATGTTCAGTTCAACTTGGCATAAAAGTATTCGCTTTTGGTGATCTGTGTGCTTTAAATTTTCGTGCCCACTTTTTCTTAGTACTGTGACCTAAATCTTCAGTTAGGGTTTTGGTTTTCGTGATTTCCTTTAGTTAAAAAAAAAAGTGAATAGTGCTTGTTAAACAGTGTATGGCAGTGAGTGATTTTGCTATAATACCATGAACAGTGATCTGCCATAGTGTGTAAATGAACAATGATTCTGGTACAACATCAATAGTAGTATTGGTAAATTGTCTCAATTCCATTGCATCCTTTGTGCCTTAAATATTTGTGTGTTGGCTAAATGACTCAATATAATCGTAGTGTTGTTATGCATCTTGATAGAACAAAGAAGTGGATAATTGATACTGAAGCCATTGATCATGTGACTGGTGACCCTAGAGTGTTTGATAAGTTACATGATTATGTTTGTGATGCATATATTACTACTGCAAACAAAGCACCTTCACCTATGAAGGGTAAAGGAATTAATCTCTTACTCTGACCTTATCAGCTGCCAATGCCCTACTTGTTCCCAAGTTAAGTGCAAATCTTTTGTTGGCAGGAAAACTACTTGATACATAATATTGTTCTGCTTACTTGTATCCCACGTATTGTTATTTCAAGACCTTAAAACTCAAAAGAAAATTAGTTGTGATAAAAGAATTAGGTGTTTGTATATTTTGATTATGGAGGATACAATTGTTTAAGATTCAAGTAACCATCGAGTTCTAAGTGCCAAAGTGGATAATAAACATCAAATTTGGTTGTGGCATCGATGTTTGGAAAATCCGTCATTCAGTTATCTGAAGCATTTATTTCCTTCTTTGTTTCACACTTGTAGTGATTTAGAGTTCAAGTGTAAAGCATGTTTCATGGCTTAGAGTCATCGTGTTTCCTTTCTAGTAAGTGATTTTAAAGCTACTTTATCAATTGATTTGGTACATTTTGATCTGCAGAATCCGACGAAGGTTACTTACAATGGATTTCGTTGTTTTGTTACTTTGATTGATGATTATACTTGGTTGATAAAGAATAAGAGTGATGTCCCTTCTCTTCTTCAAGGATTTTGTGAAATAATGTCTACTCAGTTTCACACTAAAGTTAAAATCTTCACGTCTGATAACGAAAGAGAGTATGTGAATAACACTTTAGCTTGCTTCTTTCGTGATCAGGGTGTTATTCATCAAAAGACTACTCTATTTACACCCCAACACAATGGTGTGTTAGAATTGAAGAATCGTCAAATAATAGAGGTTGCTCACTCCTTGATGTTGGTCAAGTGTATTCCTAATCATTTGTCAGGTCATGTTATTTTGGCTGCTATGTATTTGATCAATTTTTTTTCGAGTCGAGTTTTGGATTTTCAGATGCTACTTGGTGTGCTAAAAAATATGTCTCTCTTGCCTTTGTATTCAAACTTCCTCCTAAGTGTTTGGGTGTATGGTGTATGTGTTTCTACTCTCATCAGCGGAGTAAACTTGACGTGTGTGCTCTCCAATGTATGTTTATTTGGTACACATGATCAGAAAGGCAATAAATGTTACCATCATCTGACTCAAAAAACTTATACTATCATAAATGTTACCTTCCATAAGGAGGTTCTGTATTTTGTGAAGCCCTATTCCGGCTCCTTACTTCAAGAAAAGAGGCCGAGTGAAGTGCAGAGTCGAACAAATGGTGTGGATGATTTATTTTAAGCTTGTTGATGCACAAAACCGGAGGTTTTGGAACAACGTAAATCCGACCGTAAATCTGCATGAAATGTAAATAACACAAGATGTATCGTGGTTCACCCCAAGGTTTGGGCTACGTCCACACTGATTATGTATTTATTTGAGGGAGAGAGAGAGCTCTGAGAGTGAGAGCTCTGAGAGGGGGTGAGAGGGCCTAGGAATTGGCATCTCCCAATTGTGAGGGTGAAGGGTCCTTTTATAAAATAAGGACTCCTCACTTACCATTCCTTTATCACATAATTACATTTAAGTCCCCCGAGTATTTATATGAGATCTAAATACGAGGCCCTAAATATGGTATAAACAGTAGTCCCCCAATTCTTCAGTCAATAGAGTCTTTTGGCTGGAGACTTGAAATTCAGTCCATGTGTGGGCCGAAGTAACTAGATGCTGTCTTAAACTGATGCTCGATATGAGGCAGTGCTCAATCTGAAATGACGCTCAACTAGAAGTAGCACACGCTGCGAGGCTGCTCAGCTCGTGGCTTATGTTGCCTTGGTTGGCTCGGCCTGTAACGTTTGAAGGTGAGAGAGTCCCTTTTATAGAATAAGGGCTCACTCCTCAATACATGAAAGATGGGCTAGAGTTTATGTTCTCTAATGATGGTGAGGGAGTCCATTTTATAGGATAAGGGTTTGCTCCTCAATACATAAGTGATGGGTTAGGAGTGATGCTTGCGGCGAGACGGTTGCTCAGCTGGAGGCGTTGCTCTCTAATGAAGGTGAGGGGGTCTCTTTTATAGAATAAGGGCTCGCTCCTTAATACATAAGTGATGGGCTAAGTCCCCCAAGTATTTTTCATGAGTGCTCTCTAATGAAAGTAAGGGAGTCCCTTTTATAGAATAAGGGCTCGCTCTACAGTACATAGATAATGGGCTAAGTCCCCCAAGTAGTTTTCATGAGGCCCAGTTGAGGCCCAATATATGGTACATAATGTAGTCCCCCAAGTCTTCGGTCAATAGAGTCTATTGGTTGGAGACTTCAAATTGAATCCATGTATGGGTCGAAGTGGCGGTTGTTCAGAGGCGGTATTTGTATACCCTGCACTGAAGCTTTGTATGTGAAGCTTTGTAAGTGAAGCTTTGAAGCTAGAGCTCTATAAATGAATATTTTGAAGCTGATTGGCATGAGTGATGCTCATGAATGTTTATGTTGATTGACATGAGTGATGCTCATAGATGTTGTCATGAGTGATGCTCATGAATGTTAACATGAGTGATGCTCATGAATATAGACATGAATGATGGTCATGAATGTTTATGTATGATTGTCATGAGTGATGCTTATGAATGTTTATGTATGAATGACATGAGTAATGCTCATGTGTAATTTGGAGTATTGGGCGTACTTTTGGTCACCTGGTTGGTGGCATGAAGGAGAGTAGGGGTTGTACATTTCATCACCTGGTTGGTGGCATGAATGGCTAGTTGCCAAATGATATTAGAGTACGGGTTGTACATTTCATCACCTGGTTAGTGGTAATAGTGGCAGGTTGCTGAATAATTTTGGAGTACTGGGTGTACTTTTGATCACCTGGTTGGTGGTAATAGCGGCGGGTTGCCAAATAATTTTGGAGTACTGGTCGTACTTTTGATCACCTGGTTGGTGCTATTTTGGGCTTATGGGCCTTCGCCCTTTACACAACATTCCAGCCCATTTATTTTGGGCTTTGCCCCATTTTTTTTTTAACCCTCTGATGGGGTTTATACAGATGTTTTCGAAAGATATGGAAAATATATTACATCATTTAAAAACAAGAAAAGTAAATCACATCATTCTGGTGGGATGTTTATTCCTTGCTTTTGCAGTATGGGTGTCTATTCCTTACTTTTGCTTTTGTTTCTCGCAGCTCACTTAATTGCTTTTGCCTTTCCTTTGCACTTTTGTTGCTTTTGTTTTTGTTTCCCATGTGCTCTCTTCTCTGATTTTTCTGTCAGCAAGACTTTCCCTCTTTTCAAGGTTATTTTGCCTCCACATGGTGGGTAAGAAAGTGCATGACCCATGTGCTATCTTCTTTGATTTTTCTGTCGGCAGGGTCCCCTTCACCACCTTGGGTCCCGTCTCCAACTGCTCCAAACTTCATGTGCTCTCTTCTTTTTGCTTTTTCTTTCCACTGCGTCTGAACACTAGCTATTTTTCTTTTTGCTTTCTTGATCCTAATCAATATGGAAGACAAGGAATGATAACAGATTTAATAATAAGAAAATAATCTTATCTCCGCTTTTGCTTTCTTCTTTTCACTCTCTGCCCTTTTCTCTTTTTTTACTGCCTGAACACCAATTGGTGTATTCCAGCTCCACCATGAAATCTGAGTTGTGCCATCCCGTTCCTTGAAGCTCGAGCACATTGGGGACAACCAAAATCTTAGAGAAAGCGAAGAGAGAAGAATGAGGGGTGAGTTGGACTATGAGGCTGACGAGAGAGGACCTCTGGAAACTAGAGGCTTGCTTCACGAAGTGCTCGATCACCTGGGCTTGCTTCTGCTCTACCTCCATTGAAAACCCTTCGCATCGTGAGACACTGGTAGCTGCAATTGCAACTCGTAGCCTCTGTCTTTTTCACCGATACCCCACACTACAATCAGTGGGTAAGCAGAAACATGCGGGTATGAAAAGCTCGCCCAAGTGGGTATCAAGAACAACGCCAAGATTCTTGCCAGTCGGGTGTGCGCGGAGGAGGGCAAGTCATTGAAGGAGGAGTTGATGGCTGAAGGGGAACGATCTCGAAGGGGAACACCCTCGACTCCCTCCATAAGGAGCTTCCCAGTCTCTCGACATCGGCACTGACAACGTGGATCGTTATGAGGAGGAGGAGGAGGATAAGCCCTCGATGGGAGTGGAGTCTTTTCTTCGATGACTGTGATCATGACGAGGTGCAGACATAATATTATCGTGGTGGATGTGGAGGAATTCTTGTGTATTTTTTGTAAGAAATGGAGAAATGACAAGAGGAAAAAGAATGAAGCAAATAGAGAGAGAGATCGTGGTTTTTCTGTTTATGGGTTTTTGGTTTTTGCAGATTCACGGTGGAGGTGAAAAAATGAAAGAGAACCGACACAACTTTTCATATCGATTCCCACAGACGGCACCAAATGTTAATGCACAAAACCGGAGGTCTTGGAACAACGTAAATCCGACCGTGAATCTGCAACTAATGTAAATAACACAAGATGTATCATGGTTCACCCCAATGTTTGGGCTACTTCCACACTGATTATTGTATTTCTTTGAGAGGTGAGGGAGAGAACCTCTGAATATCAAAGGGGATGTGAGAGGGGTGAGAAGGCTTAAGAAAATGGCCTCCCCCAATTATGAGGGTGAGAAGTCCTTTTATAGAATAAGGGCTCATCACTTATTACATATTTGCCCCTTTCTTTATTACATAATTACATTTAAGTCCCCCGAGTGTTTATACGAGATCTAAATACGGAGGCCCTAAGTATGGTACAAACACAATTCTTGTTTGAAACTAAAGATAGGAAAGTCCTATTTATACTAGGATATGGCGGTTGCAAACTTTCGTAAATCAATATGATTCTTCCGTCACAATTCTGTAAAAAAATTGTTATGTGCTGATGTGGGTTTAATAATTAATTTAAAAAGTTGTCCAAATACCTTTTTGCACAATAATTTTTTTCTTTCTTATAGTAGGTCCTACTCCAAATAGAGATCCATTCCATAAATTCTCAAAGGCACAAGGCTTAACCAAGGCTTAAGACAGTTTGGAAATAGTTTTCAACCAACAATAAACGCACATCGGTTATAACCTCATTATCTCAAGGCAGACCTTGCCATTCTTTGAGTCACCAGACCACTAGGAAAGTGCAGAACAAGCTTTCCATGATTAAGGTTGTGAGGATGTTGATCGCCTAAATGTTAACAGTGATGTCCCAGAAATCGTTACCAATCAGCCAAGCCGTCGCCAAAGGTGATCTCTATCCAGGTTCAATTCGGTGAAGGGTGTTGAAGTGTGTAAAGATGGGTGTATTGAGATTTTTAATAGACATAGAAAGAGGTAGAGGAATGTGGATTGAAATTGGAGGTGATTGCACGACTGGGTTTTTGGGTTCACAACTTTTTATTAACTATTAAATTATTAAACCTATTTGTAATTTTTTAATTTAATTGGACTTGTGTGATCCATTTATGTGTCAGCACATAACATAATTTTTGATAGAATTGTCACAGAAGGACTACATTGATTTGAGACATTTACTTGCGGGACTACATTGATCGATTTTCAATTTTAGGGACCATTTTGATGTTGCGAGTCAAATTCAGGGACTATTTTAATGTTGTAGGTCAATTTCAAGGATCATTTGTGAGAAAATTGACTTATAGGACCCATTTATGTGTCACATTAGCACTTAATAGAATTTTTGAAAAAATTGTGACAGAATGACCATATTGATTTGCAACACCTATTTTCAGGGACTATTGATTTTCATTTTTAAGGACCATCTTGATGATGAGGGTCAATTTTAGGGACTATTTGTGATAAAAACTTTATTATTAATTTAATATACATGAATAAACTATAAGGACTTGATAACTATCCTATTGAGAGGTGTCAATTGCATGGCAGTATAGAGCATACGTCCACAAGGTAGCTTCACATAGTCAACATATATATGTGCCCTCTAAGCACATAATCCTTATTTCCTATAGGAATTTAGATTGGTAAAAAAGATAGATAGCCACGAAGACATAAATAGGATGAATGGTAATTTACCTCAGCTAAGAGTTGGATAGGGATAAAATTACGGTAGTAATAATACCTAACATAAACTCTAAAAATACGGGATCTCACAATACATATGTTAGCTATCTAGTATATTTTTTCCAAAAAAATTGGTAGATACTTTGCATGACCCTAGATGGGTTAATGTTAGACTTGGCAATTTTTTGCACGACTTGTTAACCCGACACAGAACAACATGAAAATAACAGATTATGGGTCAACACATTAACTAATTGACTTGTTGTCAGGTCATCCATTGATGAAGGGTTTTTAACAAGTCTACTTGCGGGTAACTTGTTTCAACCCATTAAGAAAAAGGTTAGTTTGGTAATTTTAAACTACTAAAAAAACCTTACTGCAACAGTCATACGATTTAATCTCACATAAGTACGATTAAGTCCTTATCGTTGGTTAACGGTAGTCAACAATGATCAATCGACATGGGTGGTCAACTTTGAGTGCTCATTAATGTAATTTGATTTTTCCTACGAAATACCAAAGCACAAAAATTAATAATAATTAATTTACAAATGTGAAAAACTATTCAAAAACTCGTGATTGCATCTCTATGCTTTGATGATGGGTACATCATCGTTTGGATTTTTAAAACCCTCTTAACCCTCGTGAACAGTTTTTTAGATGGAGTTGAAAAATGTGTAATAATTCATTTTAAAATGTGATTTTTTTTGTCAAATGCTTGCGATCGCATCATCTACACTTTGTCGATGGTTACATTGTAATTTGCATTTTTAGGATTTAGCGTTTAGCGTATGTTGATACTAATTTAGTGACTACGTGGTATGTAGATACTAATTTACTATGACGTTTTTCATTTGATTATTTATTGAACTAAATATATTTTGTTTAACGGGTAAGTGTTGAGTCATATTATCCGTTAATTTTATCGGGTTGAGTCATATTATACGTTTATTTTAACGGGTATGACACGATAATATCCGTTAATATATCGTGTATGCCACAAAAATGATATGAACATGGCTAACATGACACAATTGCCAGGTCTAGTTAATGCCATGAATATTGATATGGAAGCTCTATAAAACAATTCCACTTGTGATTTGAAACCTTTGCCAAAAGGAAGAAAGATGTTGGATGTAGATGAATGTTCAATATCAAGCCCAAAATAGATGGTTCTATTGATTGTTAAAAAGGTAGATTAGTTCCTAGGGTTATACACAAATATATGGTGTGGGCTATTAGGAGAGTTTTACTCATGTTGCCAAAATTAATACCGTTTGTGTCCTTAGCAACAAACCAGGATTGATCCCTAATGTAGTTTGATGTTAATAATGTTTTCCTCCATCGTGATCTTAAGAGGGAAGTTCAACATGGATCTCCCACTAGGTACCAGAATATCTTCTGAAAAAAGGTGTTATGTGAAGATTGCGAAGGGCTTTATATGGTTTGAAACAATCTCCTAGAGCGTGGTTTGAAAGGTTTACAAGTTCAATGATGAAGTTTGGATATTTCAAGAGTCATTCAGATCATACTTTGTTTTTTAAGTGACTAAATGGTAAGCTAATTGCATTGATTGTTTATGTTGATGACATGATTGTGAATGATGACAATAAGAAAGAGTACATCTTCAAAAGTACCTAGCTACTAAATCTGAGATGAAGAAATTGGTGAATTGTAGTATTTGCTTGGAATCAAGGTTGCACAATCCAAGCATGGTATTTTTCTATCTCAACGAAAGTATGTTCTTGATTTGTTAACTAAAACTGGTATGTTGGATTGCAAATATGTTGATACTTTAGCAGAACCATCATTTGAACTTATTTTCGGATCAAGTTCCTACGCATAAGGAACAATCTCAGAGGCTTATGGGGAGATTAATTTATTTGTTACACTTGTCATGGCATTACTTATGCAATTAGTGTGGTAAACCAGTTTATGCACACCCTAGTGAAGCTCATATGGATGCAGTAATTCGTATTTTGAGGTATTTGAAGATGACTCCTAATAGAGGCTTTGTTTTCTGTGAGAATGGCCGAGTTCTATCATTGATCGACAATTTACATATAAACACTTTACTTTTGTGTGTGGTAATCTAGTTACTTAAAGAAGCAAGAAATAGAAAGTGGTTGCTAGATCAAGTGGAGAAGCTGAGTTTGTGGTATGTCTCATGGTGTATGTGAGTTGTTGTGGTTGAAGAAGTTGTTGAGGGATCTTGCATTTGAATTCAAGGGTGCTATGAAACTCCATTGTGATAATAAAGCTGCTATTGAGATTGCTCATAATCTAGTGTAACATGATTATACAAAACATCTGGAGATTAATCAGCATTTCATCATGGAAAAACTAGATATGGAATTATTGCTTTTCCGTTTGTAGGATTTGAAGATCAAGTCGCTGATGTGCTTACTAAGCGTGTGTCTAGTATTGTGTTTTCCAACTTGCTTGATTAGATGGGTGTTCGTGACATCTTTGCTCCAACTTGAGGGGGAGTGTTGCGAGTTATATGTGTAAATATTAGTTAAGTGTAAATGGTAGTATTTTGTCCTATATTGATGAAGTGCATATGTAGTACTAATTGTAACTCCTATCTATACCTCACTTTGAAGATTAATGAATATGCAAGAGATTCCTTAAATGTTGTTTTTTATATTTTTGGTATTTACGTTCAATTCAACTGAAATAGATGATTATCATTTAGTTTCCTTTATATTTGTTTTGATATATACTGTCAGAGCAAACTCTTGTTGCGATTGATTTGACGAAAACCTACTCACACAAAGAAAATAGACAAACTAAGGTAGACTAACACTAGTGTGGTGTTAGCCAAAGGGCCTTCGATGTCTAAGACAGGACGACTGTAGGAAGTAATAAGAGTGTGGCGAGAGTTCTTGATCACCGGAATAAAGTAGATGGCCTTGACTATTTATAGGGAACTGGGGAGTTAACCTTAGTGCCCAGGTCCAGGTTCGTTGAACCTGTTAATAATGTGTTACATTGTCTGCAGCCCAATGGAGGAATATTCCTCTGAGATTTTTGAAATATGTTTTGGAGAGTCTTGCCATACCAAGAGCCTGGTAGGCATGCTCATTACATACCAAGGTAATCTGCATAGGATGCGTGGAGATCAACTTGCACCATTTGCAAAGAATGGCCAGAGGGAATGTTGATTGTGGGCTTCTATAGCCTTCGTAGAGAATGTGGCTTGATAGTCAAGTTTGATTAGCAGTCAGCATATTCCTTCAAAACAATAGTAGTTATATTTGATAAATTATACACGTGGTGTGGTCTCATTAATTAATCGGGATATTCTATGTTCCCATTTATACAAAGACTCATTCGTCCAAGTAATGTCAAGATACATTAAACCTTTTTTTATAAGATGAGACAAGTATGATAATTCAAATTACGACATTATAAATTAAACACAACATATACAAATTACTGTACATGTACCAACTTCACAAGGTTACACGTTTGTCATATATATAGTATCCTTCATGCATGTTGTTGATCTCCCGAGTGAAAACCACTTCTAGATAGTTATACAAGGCGATCGAAGATCCCTAAAAAACATAGCTTTCAGAAGCTTGATGCTTATTTTTAAATTGCGCCGCATCAAATGAACTATTACGGGAGAGAAGACAAATTCAACTGAAGACTCTAGAGATCGTTACAAGACAGCTCGACCGGGAAATAGTATATCAACCCTAGTTCAGAGATACAATCATGATTTTGAAGGGTCTCCAAGTCTAAATATAAAACAAAACCATACCAAGGCAAGACATGAGAAGAATTCTTGACTTGCAAGCAAAAAGTACGTACTAGATGATATGGTTGATAAGTCATGAACGCCGCACCAGAAATGCTAGTACAAGTTTTGGTAGTTAACTGTTTTTTTTTTTTTTTGGGTAATGTTTAGGTAGTCTTCTTGTATGTGAGCAACAGTAAGTATAAAAGTCAGCATTACATTCGTTCATTTACCCTAATAATTTCCTTTCTCTGCTATTCCTATTCAGCCTATTCTACCATTAACTAAGCAAAAACTAACCTTATCTGTTTTTCGAAACAAACTATAGTATCTGTTTAAACAGCAGGTTAACCCAGTTTCAGTTTACCTCCGAGCAACTGTGAGCCGAGAGTTACTAGAACATTGAACTCCGAACGTATCCTTTACATAATTTCACGACATATTTTTTTGTTTAGACACCCAGCTGTGTCTCTCGACTACCATAATAATAAATAATAAGCAAATTAAATTTAAACATAAGGATATATAATAACAGTGAGCCCCTAACACTTAGTGTCCTCTAATTCTTAATTTGGAAAATGGTGGATGGGTGCGGCCGTATGTCGGAGAAAGGTAACAGTCATTACCCAAACATGAGGATGAGGCCTGTTTGGGGGGAGACAAACTCCATCTCCCTCCCTCCTACTCGATCTCCATAATTAAATACTTTTCGTTCTGTAATTATTGTTTCATCCACCCAACGAAGATTTATGGCATCATTATACAAAGAGATCGAAAAGCACGTTGACCCTTTCATTATGCTGTCTCATTAGCTAGGGTTTGGTTTTCCAGGCTTTTTATAATCCATGTAGGGTGGCTTTGGTTGGACTCAGTTATTCAATGTCCTCCTACTTCCTACTTGCTATAGTTTGGCGACATTATTTAGATTTTGGATACATATATATAGCAAAATAATTGTCTAGAAGTAGTTTTACAATTATGGTTTATTTGTAAAGGAGTGAATAAATAAAGGTTACTATTAACAGTAGTAGAGCAGAATTTTATGTGAAGAGGAGAGAGCATTTTCACATATATATGTGTGTGTGAAAAAATGAACTCATTACATGAGCAATCGGAGTAATATTCACAAAACTGGAAGACCCATAATTTAATAGAGAAAAAAAACGTACAAACCAAGGCAACCAACTAGAGACTTAAAATAAATTCAAACTGAAGGTTGCAAGCATCATGGATGCATGCATGGCTTAATGAGATTGAGAGTACTGAAAAAGAGATGCGTGTACGTCTCAAAGTGATATAATAATAAGGTCACACTCACGTACACTAGCAATATTCATTCACGACGTGCGTTGCACCCTTCGTTTTGCGACGTCAATAATTACATTAAGCAAAAAACGTGATTAGCACAGCCTGATAACAATAATTAGAATACTGGTTGGGAAAATTGAGAAGATTATCCTACAAATTACAAACCTAACACTCCAAATACATATGGTAATGAGAGTGTGTATGTGTGGCCTCTCAAGTCTTTTAATTAATTAATTAAATAAAAGGGGTGAAGTTTGGTACCAGTTTGAAATGACATTAAGTAGTGCTTAATGTGGCGTAGGAGAGGTCCATTTCATTCCCAACATTAGGTTCCTCTTCTGGGGGACACTTTCTATTTCCATATTCCATTTTCTTTCTTTTTCCTTACTTATTTTTCATCTTGTTCTATTTGCTGTCCATTTGTCATTCCCTATAATATTATTTACGTTATCTATCATATTCAGGATGAAATATATACAGAGACATCCGGTACATAAATGTCTATAGTTCGTTTAACTGCCGCTTACTTTTTCATTCAGTTTTCCTACCTAAGAACTAGCCTTTTCATTATTTTGACGAGGATAATGCGAATTTTAAACCAAATTTGTAAACTAAATGATGTGCTACCAAAAAGAAATAAGCACGTTAGCTAACACTTAAGTAATAATTCAATTATCAACAATCACATCATTTGGTTTATAAAATTTAGTTTCTCTAGTTTTACCCTTTAGAGAAATGACAATATTGTTTGGTTCTATTCAATGCATGTCATATTTTGTTTTTTCGGTCAAACATAAATTTAGCTAAGTTGGCTATAAATAGTGCGCATCACCGCTTACACTCAAGCTTCAATCCCACTCCTTGGGTATTAAATAAATCTAATATAATTATTTTACCGTCTGTCAAAAAGAAAACTTTAACTATCTGAATAATATGAGGTGGTATTCTTCATAAAAAGAAAAAAAAGAAAGAAAAAAAGAGAGGTGGTATTGAATTCCGGAAAAAGACATTCATCCGTAGAATATGTTGATGTTGAGGACAAATAGCAGCAGACGATGAAAGAGTGTGCGAGGAGGTTAAATGTTTGTGGTGGTTTTGTTTTTTGGTCTTTGTGGTTGATACATGAATTTTGTGCTTTGTTGCTGTTCAATTTTATGGGACCTCATCCACGTCCAAGTCACGGTTACTATCACATATATAAGCTAGGGTGGGATGTCTTTATAAAACTACCCTTACGGGCTTCTCCATATTATTTTGTCCCGCATTTGGCATATATATCTAATTGCATTCTCCGACCATCAGTTTGTAGGGTTAGGGGTATACTTGCAGGTGAAGGAAGTTGAAGGTCTATGCAAAACTTCTAAGCATGTGTAAGGTTTTTGAATTTTTTGATGTGAAGTTGCACGCTCAACACATTATATCACGTGTGACATTATTAACGCAGAAACAACACATATAGGTGATGTGGAACACATGAACCATATGTCTCAATACGTAAGTTACATACTTTGTTACCATGAAATAATTTGAGATTCTATTATAAAACAAACTGGCAATATGACGAATAATACTAGTCCAACTTGTTATTAGTTCATACAAAATCTCTTAAGTGAAGGCTTGAGTTATATCAGTAATTTTCAGGTGCCCACTATTTTCCTACCATGGTGAAGGCTTTTGTAGTTTGTTATTTGCTTACTAAAGAAAGTTAAAAGGCACCAACTTTGATACAAAAATTTATACTTGCAAGAAGGGCAGAGTGGTGCTAATTTCCTACTTGGGAAAAAGGAAGGATGTATTAAGGTTGTTTTGTGTTGCTTGCTACATTTTACCTAACGTTAGGAAGCACTTCTAAATCCCACCTTTATTAAAGTAATTTCTTATTTAAGAATGAGCGATGGGGTACTAATTAAATTCTATTTCCAGAAAGACTTTGTGGGAGTACAAAAGACTTCTAGTGAGATCTTTATTTACAGATATTTTTCCACATAAAGTTGCTAGTTATTAGTCCAAGGGAGTTTTAACGAAAAGCTCGCGGTACTATTCACTTTAACGAAAAATCACATTTTTACACTAAAAGTCAAACATGGTACTATTCACTTTATCATTTATTTTGTCTTTATCGTTAAAACTCAAAGGTTTGTTGGTTTGGCACTCAAAACTTCTTTATTTGGTTCAACAACTTATTCACTTTAATTTCATTCTAGCTAGTTGATACGTTACTTTTTTTTAAATACAAATATATAATTTATGTTAAGGCGGTGGGGGACTGACTTAAGCTACACAATGAGTCAGCTATAATAAGTGGTATCAGTCTTGTCATTCACAAAAATTGAACATAAAACCTTTTACATAAAGTGAAGAAGAATACCACTATACCGTATTACTAAGTAGTAATTTACTCCTTCATTGTCATGTACATAAAATACCCTATATTATTCCTCTCAAAAAATAAAATCTAAACTTTTGCCTTCCTCTCTCCTACCTACAACTTTAGTGGTAAGAACATTGACTAAAACCCTAGCAATTCTGAGGTATATGAATTGCATGGACGCCAAACCATAGTCTAGAACATTCACGCAATTGCGTTGCACCAAATGTATGAAATCCAAGAGTTAGATAAGTTGTTTCTCCATCAGTTAAGACACATCACAAGTCATCTCCGTACAAAACTTGCCCTTAAATTTCATCACGCACACTTGCTTGAACCATGACAAGTGCTCGCAACAATTTGTCATATCGTATGAGAGGGACAAGTGCTCGCAACAATTTGTCATATGGTATGAGAGGTTTCTCGAGTCGAATACAGAAGAACCCCACAACATATCGACCCACCGACCATATATTTTTAAAAAGATAGCTTCAAAATCCCATAATTTTAATTTTGGTGACTTGTGTACCAACTGTTGATACAGCATGCTAACAATAATGTTCAATGGATCCATCCATCCATTTTCCCATGGGGATTTTTAGTAGTCGGTCCAATTATTCTGATATCAGGTAGTCCATGAGTATAGAACATCAACTGCTCTTCTGAAAGTGGGTTTTGGGGACATGAAAGGCATGCAACATGCATTCATCGAGGGAAAAGGCAACACCATATGGTTTTGTTGCTAGATTTTGAAGATTTTCGGGAAAATGATGCTACATGGGATAATATTATTTGGAAATTTCAACGGATATATCATTTAGGTGTACAAAGTCAAGAAAACAATAATACCAGTTGGTTTTAGGACAATTTTGAAGCATGGGGGATTGATCATGATGGTTATGGTTACACTATTCATTAAATACTTATCTTGATACTTTTGATATACGACGAAAAAAATGATTTGAATATACCTTGCATGGATTATCCTGTTTTATTAAATTTGTCTACCGAAGTTGTATTAGTACATTGCATAGATTATCCTGTTTTTTATATTAAAAATGTGTTTGAGTAATTCTTCAGCTCCTAATAAACGGATCTTGAAGATCATGATGTCCCTTTTACATCGCGAATGATCGTGAGATCAAAATATGGACCATATGAAGATGAATATATATGAATAGTTCTGGTTCACGTAACACCGGTCCATGCCAACCAAATATAAACTAAACGTGGACCACTTCTATATAAACACTTCTATATAAAGATGAACATACATGAATAGTTCTGGTTCACATAACGAACCAAATATAAGTTGAACGTGGACCACTTTAAATTAGGCGTATATTGTAGCAGCTAAGCACCACCTCCCCCCTAATCCTTTGAGTAGCGATTGAACGGGACCGTTATCAAAGGATGCCAAATCTGACACCGAGTTATTTTTAATTTATTTAATAAAACAAATATATAGGAGCATGACTCCATGGACCACCCCATGGGCAACCCAACATTTTCACTCCCAGTTCAGAAGTATTCGGAGTAGGCCTTTAGCCTGCCATTGTCTAGCTCTCTGGCTATGGGCCTACCCACACTTCTGCAACAACCAATCAAATACTACCTTCTCTCTTTAGGGCAAAGGACATTTTGGAGGAGGGAAAATTTTAACTGGATTCTCGATGGCAAGGGTAAACGCTTTTAGTTACCCGTGGACACTTGAAATAAAAAATTGAAACGGAATGGACTAAATTAGACCGCACTAATAGGAACTGAACAACAAACTAAATGATTTCATTTCCTAATTTTTGAAACCGAACTGAAAACGAGCTAAGATGCTTAATATAATTTTTTTTAAATTTAATAGCTAATTAGGTATCGGGGGTAATTGGTTATTTGGTTGAGTATATACATTTAGCGTTGACTCAACCATATCACAACATGCCTAGACTATTGAAGAGTTGATGATTAGGGATGGACAAATACCCATCGGTTATGGGTAATCGCGGTTACCCGCCCATTTAAATTTCACGGTTACGGTTATGGGTAACCGTTTAGATAAATAAATGGTTATGGTTATAACCGTTTACCCGTGAAATTTAAATGAGTGGTTATGGGTATTAACCGCGGTTATAAACGGATAACTATTTACCCATTTATTTTATATATGTAAAATTAACATAAACCATGTTCCTATCGGACAAAACTTAGATCAATGCTATTGACTATAGTGCATGATTTCTATAGCTAATATAATATAGTTTTCCTTAACCACTTTAAATTTCGTGGTCCATTATATATATTATGTTAATATTTTGCATTCCGAGTTAAATAACCCAAGAATACTGTCTTTTAACAGTTTTCGTAACCCAAGAATACTTAGCAAATTTTATATTACCTTCATTATTAACAGTTAAAAATATCTTCTGTAAACTATTATTTCAATTATTTGAATGGTATAAGGACATAAAAAATTAAAATGCAGAAATGTATGATGAATGTACTTATAACGGTGTTTAATTGTTAGAAAAAGAAAATTATGACAAATTTTTCTTTTTTAATTTTCAAGTTGTTAAAAAAACACGTAGACGGGTGAAAATGAGGAAATGGTAAAAAAGAAAGGATAAACAGGTTTAAAAATGATAAATGGGTAAACGGCTACTAAACAGTTACAGTTAAATGGGTACACGGTTATGGATATGGTTAACCATTTATAAACAATTATGGGTATGAGTATAATCGTTTAGACAATTACCCAATGGGTAAACGGTTATACGGGTATGAGAATAAACGGTTATGAATAAATAACCGCGGTATAAGAATAAACGGTTATGAATAAATAACCGCGGTTACCTGCCCGCCATAACCATTGCCTATCCCTATTGATAATACCAATTCGAGTCTCGACAACACACATGCATCTCCTCCTCTCTCACATCCTCTACTTTTCGTCTCTTTCATTCTTTCATTCTGCCCTATCGTATAGTCACACTGCAAATCATGAATTTATTTTTATAAAATTGATTTGTATTAATGCTATAAAGCATTTAGTTTGCAAATGACTAAATTTTGGACTATGGAATTTGTTTAAATGTTGAATACTTTTATTGATACCAATTTTTTAACAGGCCCATAATTTAGGCCCAACCTAAAAAACAAAACCATTTGAAACCAAACTGGACCAAAACCAAATGGTTCTATTCTGATTCACATTGCGAAATAAATTTGAATCTCATTTTCAGTTTTACCCCAAAACCACACCGTATCAAACCATACTAATTATGGTTCACTTGTAGTTCGTAATTCCATTTGATTTAGGAGTCGTTTTTATGTCCATTTGATACATCTCCAGGATTTATTAGCATTTTTACAAAGGATTGTTTCCGAAAATATTTTTACCAAAAATGTTTTCAGTCATTTTAAAAGTACGTACAAACTAACTCTTAAGTCAATCTCATGGTTACAATTTGAAAAGGAGTGAAAATAAATTCACGTTCAAGTGTTGTTAATTATTTTTTGGTCGAGTATAAACCAAAGCCCAGAAGAAAGCAAACCAGTCTGCATCAAATATGTTAAAAAAGGCCCAATTATAAGCACAATATTTATGCTCAAATCCAAGTCTTCTTCCAATGTGGCCCAATGGGGCCTGTCTTTGCAGTTCGGCCTAAACCCATAAACCCTAAATTAGGAGCACTTCCAATTTATACTTCATGCTCACCTTTCCAACAATTTACCATTCCAACAAAAATAAAAGGAAAAAATAGTCAATATTACCCATTTAATACTCGTGTTTTTGTTAATTGTATTTAAGAAACTCTTTAATCCAGATTTGAGCTTCAATAATCACAAAGAAAACAGAGAGAAACCCAAATTCCAGAAACAATTTCAAGCTAATATAGCCTATAAATTCAATTTTAATCATACAAAAACATGGAATAAAAAAGTAACAAACGAATCAAAACCCAGGAACCTTAATTACGAGAGAGGGTTAATAAAAGAAAAGAAAGGAATATGGGGAAGATGATTGTTGAAATTTCAACAGGCGGATGAAGAACAACTGCCCACCTTCCCCTTTTGGTTTGATGTTGCAGGGAACTCTTTCGGATCAGAGTGCATTGATTCTAGCACTACGCCGATACACACAATCCCTGCTTGCTTTTTATATCATATTTACCCATCAAACTCAAACAAAAATATATTTATAAAAACAAATCACAGAGGATTTTGCAGGCTTACACGGAGAGAAGGGAAGGAGGACGATGAGAGAAAGGGAGTGTGCGGTCTGTATATATAGGCTCTGAAATACAGAGCAAATCACATTAGGGTTTTGTGGCCCATGTTTGATTTACCAAAATATCCCTTCAAATCCATTCTGTGGGCTTTCATTTTCGGTTACCCTAAGTCCAGCCCAGTTTTCCCAATGAATTCTTACTGTTTATTCCACGAGGACCAATACTTAACTACGTTCTTATATGTAAAGAAGTCATTTCTTGTTATATAAAGATTTACGACATCATTTCACTGCACAAACGTCACAATTGAAATTGATTGTTCTCTTTATCATCCTCTTAAGGTTGTTTACGATATGAAGATCATTATATATGGTAACAAATAACATCTTCATGATGAAATGTCAATTTGTTTAATTTATGTAAGGAATTAAGCAATGTCTGTCGAGAAAGATCAATACCTCTTATCTTGAAATGATATTTTTTTTTAAGGAAATTCATAGCTTTTTATCAAAACTTTATGCGTGCAGATAACTTTCATCTTTATGTTTTAGTAAGTTATACAAGTTCTATTGCAAATGGTGTTTTATCGCTGTAATAGAAATTAATCATGTTCATGCACTCTACTAATTTGAGTAGTAGAAGGTTAATTATACTTCTACTCTGGCAATTTGGGGCTGTAACGATTTGGTTTATTCTTTATATCCCACTTAATTATCTAGTTAACTCTTTTTTTTTTTTTTTATCTCACTCCGTGAACTCATTGGTGACATGTGAATTCAAGATGGACCTAAATACGATCAGTATTCTTGCTTGATAAGCCATACACATGCAATGGCAAGATCTCGAGCGGACGTAGACGTCGGAGAAGAGCTTCTCCAATCCCTGCGCCGTCGAAAGTTGTTCTGACATAGAAAGATAACCAGGTTGATGGCAAGCGGCGCTGTTGTTTGGGCGAAGTCTTCAGAGGCCGATCCTAAAGCAGTGGGGCTAGATTGAACTCAGAGGAGTAGTTTGAAAACAGCCTTACCAAGCACTGATTTCGATTTTTTTTGTTCTCGGAGTCTACAAACTTGGATTCAAGAGCAAACTACGACAATACACAACGTCAATGCATGACCGATCTGGTAAATAGTAGAAGATCCAAAATAAAGCTGTAATGTTGGCAGACGAAGACATGTTTTACTCGAAGAACAAGAGGTTTGTACCAAAACAATTAGTAACTGATTGCACAGCCATACCCCATTTGATCGAAGAGAAATGAGATGTACACATCGCACGCAACACCTTCTCACTATAAAAGGGGTTCGTCTGCATCATTAAAACCAAAAGGGTAAGCTTATTAGTAAATTCACAAGCTCAATTATTCCATGCTATAGTATGATAAAAATTGCAGTGGATCAGATGAATGGTTCCTACCGTCACCGTCATCTTCCATATTATAATCATCTTCATCATCATCAACATCAAAACCCTGCAAGACCATAGCTTGATCAGAAACATTTTGTTTTCCCACACATGGTCCTAATCCTACTAGAAACAAGAAAATAATAAGAACGGAAACAAATTATACATGAAACTAAATTAAAATAGCCCTTATCCATTCTGTACCAACATGCCTCCTATTTCTGAACAAGTGAGGAATCAGGTAGCAAATATAAGCAATGAAAATCGCAACGGTGAACATAAACAATGTACAACGAATGACCATTTTGAAGTGATTTGTATAGATGATTTAAAAATCTAATAAACATATAAGACCCAATATTTCTTTTACGAACCTTATAATAATCATCATCACTAAAGTCCTCCTCCTCTTGTTCCTCCTCCTCTTCATTTTCATCTTCATCCTCACCTTCACCTTCTTTCTTTTCTTTTGTATCATTTTGGCCCTACAAAGGAGAAACGTTATCGGCAAAGAAAGTTAATGCGTACAAAAATTAAACTACCAATGACAAGAAAAATCTTTAGAACACAAATAATAGATTCTTTTCATAAACAAATGTTGATACAGTGATCTTTGACCCAAAGTATTGCAGTTAGAGAGACTAAAGACTTTCTCATACCTGACGCTGCTCGAGCTTTTCAAATAAATCCAACTTCTCCAGCCCTGTTAGAGTGACATTTTTAATCAGTTATGTTCAAAATTCCTAAAGAACAGAGAAAAACACAAAAACATATGATAGAAGACAGCACAAAAAGGAAAGCATCTAATCTTATAAGACCTGAGTTAGGATTCCATCGAACTCTCTTTCGACCTGGCTGCTGCACCCTTGAACCTGATACACCATTGCATCAGCATGCATGTAAAAAGCATGAAGACAACATAAAACAAAATATAGCATTCTGAATACTATTCCAATTTTTTTTAATATGGCTATTTAGAGTAGAGACCTCCGGTCAGTTCTTGAGGAAATCCCTTGAGCTCCAATATACTAAAAAGAGAACCGCGTCTTATCGTGGTTTTTGGCTTTGTTCTGTCAGAATATCTTTCTACATCTTCGTTTTGCCTCTCTGCAACATGTTCAAGAAGTATATTATTATAGAACATAACCTGCTATGATTACAAAAGAAGCCAAAAAATGATTAAGAATCAAATCAGAAGTAATACGGTATTCGAATAAAATGCCAGTACGGACCTATATTTTTAATGAACTGACAGGTTGTAACTTGTAAGCATAAAGAAAAGTATTAAGCATTCACATGTCGGATATAATGCAACTATAGCAAAAATCAGCTTAAAACATATATTGTGAACACGAAATAGGAGCAGTGCCGTGTGCAACAAATATCCTTTTGAGAACAACGAATGTTACAAATTATTGTGAATTATGAATCTTCTTTGATTAAACATTTGATGATTGTGTGCCACTTTTCATAATGGCCACAAACAGAAGAAAATGTGTTGTTTTTGGAAGGGATGTGTGAACTTCTCGTTACATCTTACTATAAAATCTTGATGAGATCAGTTTCACATTCATTATAAATATGTATTCATCTCCAACCATATCCATATTGTTGACTATTTTTTAAGATCAAAGCTTTCCAACACATCTGTGCGAATTGCTTCGGAGTTGCGTATACAGAAGTTTACCCATACACACCATCTAAACATCTCTACAGCGTTGCTAATCTATTTAACGAGTTGAAAACATACCAGAACAACGAAAATGCACTCCGCAACATCAAAAGAATGACCATGATCCATATCTTATCGAGAAAAAGAAAGGGAGATACACATGCTTCATAGATTGCTTATTCCACTACCATGAGGACTGATAAATGAAAAATAATAATGAAGTATAAAGAACATCATGCTAACCATTCGAAGTGCTTTGCTCAAGATAATAAGGAGACTCTTTCCAAATTTTTTGGAACTTGCGAGTTTGATTGATTAAGTTTTCTTCCTCAATAACAGCGTCTGTTTTTTGCTGTAGATCAGATATACCTTTGGGAATAGGCAAATCAATGTCCTGCAAAGAAAAGCTTCGACGTTAAATATGAAAAGCCTCTAATTCAGGGAAACCTAGCAAACTGCCAAACATATGCAAAAACTGCAGTAACAAAAGCTCACAGGAAAAAGCACAAAGGGCTCTTGCTTAGCAAAGCCAAAACCGCCACCACCCGAAAATCCACCGCGACCGCGCCCTCTGTATGCCATTGAACTTCACATACAAATGCAACAAGGATTTACTCAATAGACATTAATGCAAAAAATAAAATAAAAATAAAAAAAGCAAAATTCGGCAAAATAATATTACCAATTTCTGCAGAAGCAGTGACTACTGAGAAGGGATAAGTTCGACTCTACCGCGGGAGACAAGATTTATGTTGAAGACAGAAGGGAAAAAGGATGGAGCAGATAACTATTGAGAGTGCGATATGGGTTTGATTCACTCTCCTTTGATTTGATTTGGGAGCTGCGCAGAGAAACGAAGAGAGTGGATGATGAGAGACAAGAAAAGACAGAAACGAGGGATTTATTGCCTGTTGGTCCTTAAACCATTTAATGGAATTTAATCATGTATTAGGCTGTAACAAAAGTAACTTATATGGGCTTTAGGAATTAATAGGAGGGAGTGAGGGTAAGAGTTTTCCTATTCAACCCAATATGTATCGTGTTCAAATCATCTCTCATTTTATTTGTGTAAATTAAAGAAGTATTATTACTTGTATTAAAAAAAATTGGGAGCTTTGAACCGTGCCACAGTGAGTTGAAGAAAGGGCCTTAACAACAAGTACACTGACATTCATAAGTATAGTACGTCAATTGGTAATGTATGTCAATTTGTAAATTTAACAACGTACCTCTCCTCGAATTCTCAGACTTTTGTTGTTGAGCACATCGACATGCTTCGCCTGCGCATGTAAGAAAAGATATGGACAAAATGTAAATTTAACAAACCTGGGTAGATGAAGAGAAGAAATTCAATTTAGGAAAACCGGAAAAAAAACAAAGGAAGATGAGTATATGGTAATAAGATATATACATTAATTCTGCCATACAAACACCACATAGGCATGATTTTTCACACAGACAACGCAACAATTATCTAAAACGAAAAGTAGCACAACTTCTCTAAAATGATAGGCAAGTTTTGGCGTACTTTGAGACAATTGCATAGACACCCTTAACTTACATCAGAACACCAACTCGTCCCTTCAAGCTTTGCACTCTTATTGTCTGATGACAAAGAGAAGTTAGATGGTTCGCCCTACACGTCCCCCCCCCCCCCCGGGCTTCTTTTTCGTAGATGGTTCGTGTTCCTCTTTTGCTTTCAACTATACCCCACAATTAAAAAGGAATTGAATTTTTTACTCAAACCCTAAAACATGATATTTCGATCAACACACCCAATGTATAAAATTAAAAGTAATAAGAAAGATTGATACAAAGCAGCTATGGAAAGAACAAAGAGAGCTGAGAATTGTTACCCATGTTGCAGGTCAAAAAAAGGAATCATACTTTCGTTATGATTCTCTTTGCTTCTTCAGACCTTGCTTTCTATACTTCCTTCGACCTCTCTCAGAAACTGGGGTATAGTTTCTAGGGATGGTTCGGTATGGGATCCCAAACCGAAAATGGGATCCCAAATTCCAAACCAAAAATTTTCAACAGGCGGATGAAGAACAACTGCTCACCTTCCCCTTTTGGTTTGATGTTGCAGGGAACTCTTTCGGATCAGAGTGCATTGATTCTAGCACTACGCCGATACACACAATCCCTGCTTGCTTTTTATATCATATTTACCCATCAAACTCAAACAAAAATATATTTATAAAAACAAATCACAGAGGATTTTGCAGGCTTACACGGAGAGAAGAGGAGAAGGAGGATCAGAGAAAAGGAGTGTGCGGTCTGTATATACAGGAGGTGAAATACAGAGCAAATCACACTAGGGTTTTGTGGCCCAGGTTTGATTTACCAAAATATCCCTTCAAATCTATTCTGTGGGCTTTCATTTTCAGTTACCCTAAGTCCAGCCCAGTTGTCCCAATGCATTCTTATTGTTTATTCCACAAGGACCACTACTTGGATACGTTCTTATATGTAAAGAAGTCATTTCTTGTTATATAAAGATATACGACATCATTTCACAGCACAAACGTCACAATTGAAATTGATTGTTTTCTTTATCATCCTCTTAAGGTTGTTTACGATATGAAGATCATTATATATGGTAACAAATAACATCATCATGATGAAATGTCAATTTGTTTAATTTATGTAAGGAATTAAGCAATGTCTGTCGAGAAAGATCAATACCTCTTATCTTGAAATGATATTTTTTTTAAGGAAATTCATAGCTTTTTATCAAAACTTTGTGTGCAGAAAACTTGCATCTTTGTGTTTTAGTAAGTTATACAAGTTCAATTGCAAATGGGGTTTTATCGCTGTAATAGAAAATAATCATGTCCATGCACTCTAGTAATTTGAGAGTAGTATAAGGTTAATTATACTTCCACTCTGGCAATTTGGGGCCGTAACGATTTGGTTTATTCTTTATATCCCGCTTAATCATCTAGTTAACTGTTTTTTTTTTTTTTATCTCACTCCGTGAACTCATTGGTGGCATGTGAATTCAAGATGGACCTAAATACGATCAGTATTCTTGCTTATTAAGCCATACACATGCAATGGCAAGATCTCGAGCGGACGTAGACGTCGGAGAAGAGCTTCTCCAATCCCTGCGCCGTCGAAAGTTGTTCGACATAGAAAGATAACCAGGTTGATGGCAAGCGGCGCTGTTGTTTGGGCGAAGTCTTCAGAGGCCGATCTTAAAGCAGTAGGGCTAGAATGGACTCAGAGGAGTAGTTTGAAAACAGCCTTACCAAGCACTGATTTCGATTTTTTTTGTTCTCGGAGTCTAAAAACTTGGATTCAAGAGCAAACTACGACAATACACAACGTCAATGCATGACCGATCTGGTAAATAGTAGAAGATCCAAAATAAAGCTGTAATGTTGGCAGACGAAGACATGTTTTACTTGAAAAACAAGAAGTTTGTACCAAAAAAATTAGTAACTGATTGCACAGCCATACCCCATTTGATCGAAGAGAGAAGAGAAAACGAAGGATATGGTAATAAGAAAAGATATGGACAAAATGTAAGAAAAGATATGGACAAAATGTAAATTTAACAAACCTGGGTAGATGAAGAGAAGAAATTCAATTTAGGAAAACCGGCAAAAAGACAAAGAAAGATGAGTATATGGTAATAAGATATATACATTAATTCTGCCATACAAACACCAAATAGGCATGATTTTTCACACAGACAACGCAACAATTATCTAAAACGAAAAGTAGCACAACTTCTCTAAAATGATAGGCAAGTTTTGGCGTACTTTGAGACAATTGCATAGACACCCTCAACTTACATCAGAACACCAACTCGTCCCTTCAAGCTTTGCACGCTTATTGTCTGATGACAAAGAGAAGTTAGATGGTTCGCCCTACACGTCCCCCCCCCCCCCCCCCCCCCGGGGCTTCTTTTTCGTAGATGGTTCGTGTTCCTCTTTTGCTTTGAACTATACCCCACAATTAACTAACAAGGAATTGAATTTTTTACTCAAACCCTAAAACATGATATTTCAATCAACACACCCAATGTATAAAATTAAAAATAATAAGAAAGATTGATACAAAGCAGCTATGGAAAGAACAAAGAGAGCTGAGAATTGTTACCCATGTTGTAGGTCAACAAAAGGAATCATACTTTCGTTATGATTCTCTTTGCTTCTTCAGGCCTCACTTTCTATACTTTCTTCGACCTCTCTCAGAAATTGGGGTATAATTTCTAGGGATGGTTCGGTATGGGATCCCAAACCGAAAATGGGATCTCAAATTCCAAACCAAAAATTTTCAGGATGGGAATTTGAAGACTAATTTTGAACCGAAATTTCGGTATTCACAATTTTTGAGATTCCCAAAATATTTTCAGTATTTCGAGATGGATCTGAATTGCGTTTTGGGCTTTTGGGCATAAATTTGAGATTTTTGGGTTGGGGATAAAAATTGGGCCTTTGGATTAAAATTTTATTGCCAAGTTTCATATCAATTGAAATTTAGGCTTTTTACCTTTACCAATTTGAAATTTCTTACCAATTGAAATACCAAATCATTCTTACCAAGTCAAATTGACATTCCAAAGTTCCAAACTACTTCATTTCGTACTTCTATTTCTAATATAGTCTACTCTCAAATTACTTAAATTCAACATGCATGCAACCATAATAAATATACATATATATTTTCAGTTCAGTTCAAGATTCCCGAACCATTGAATATGTAATCCCGATTCTTGTACCGAAAGGTTCGAGATTGGTTCGGTATAGATTCCAAAAAATTTAGTATTATTGGTTTGGGAAATTTTCAGTATGGGATTGGGATTTTTTTTATTTGGTTTGGGATTTTTGGGAAAATTTCCAACCCTAAATTAGTTTCTCTCCTTGTTCCCCCTTCTTCTTCCTCTTTTTCTCTTTTCTTCTTTTCCCCGTTCTCTCCTCCTCCTTATTCCGGTTCCTCTTCCCTTTTTTTCAACCCAGTCCACCCCCTTCTAAACCATTTTCCCTTTTCTTTTTATTTTATTTATTTATTATTATTATTATTTCATAAAAAAGCACATTGGTAAATCTTCCAACTATGAAAATTAAAATTAAACATTAAACACTTTGATCAACAATTCACTTTCCAAGTTTTAGCATTAAAATGTTATATAGTGAATTAAATAATAAAACTTACATACAAGGATTCACATTACGCCTCACGAGCTTAAAGGTCAACTGAAGTCACCCCTTCCAGGCTTTTCATTTTACACCTTCGAAATTAAAATAAGAAATTTTCCATGACAGGTTGTAACAAAATGCCTTCACAGGGGCCAAGGAGGGAATGCATTTTGCATGAACGCTTGTTTCGTGGTTGGTTGGGTGGCTGCTTGTCGGGACTCATTTGGAAAGCAATAATTCAGTTCGTCATCGGTTCAATTTTAGGGTCGCTGGTCGGACCGGCTAGTTCGGCATGAATCGGCTTCGGTCCGATGACTATGGTCGGTTTGCTTGAACAGGTCTGGGTGCAACTCTAGCACGTGAGCGTTGGAGCAAGTATAGCCTGCTGGACCGCATGTTGGGCATACGCAAAAGGTTGGGCTGGTTGGGCCTTTATCTGCTGGGCTTGTGTTGCAGCTAGAGGCGTTGTGGCCTGGGTTGTGTTGTTGCCGTCTTGCTTACTGGACGCGGTTGCAATGGCAGGGGGTGGTGGCAGTCATCGTCGCTTTGTGGTACACCGCGTGGGTGAAAACCCAAGCACGTAGGGAGTGTCGTTCATCACGAAATTTTCTACCATTGTATCCTTTCTCTAATGACTAATAAAAGAACATTAAAAAAAATTAGTGACTAGAAGCGTACGAGAAATTCAACGTAACAGAAAATTCCAAAAGGAATTGCAAGAGCGTTTTCAAGAATTAAAGCGGGCTCTTAATGAAAACACCAATTTATGGTTGCAAACATCTGTCGTCTTCAGTTTTGATGAATTTGTACCTATAAAACAAAGGGGTTTTTAGATCTAGGTCCAAAAACATAGAGTGTTTTTAGGAGTGACTTCAGTTATCTAATTATATGTTTTTATTTCTTTTATACTCCTTTTATATTTTCTAAAAATATTAAAAATAATTAAAATCATTTAATATTATGCATTTTTCAACTCCAAAATATCTAATTAATATCTTATAAACAAAAAAAAAAATAATATACTAACATAAATCTATCTGCAAAACATTCTACCCTAACTCAAGTTGCAAATATATGAATGTATATTATACCTATAAGTGAGATATGAAACCTAACTAAAAGGTAGAAGAAAACATAATATACCTACAAGCAAGACACATTAATCTGTGACAGGTTGACTATGAAAAAGAATCTGTCATATAGGTAGATAAATACAATTAACCTGTGATATAGGTTGATTATAAAAATTTTAAAAAAAACTATAAATGGGTTAAAGCAGGAGGAAGAACAAGAAATAACAAAAAAATATATAAAAAGAAATAATCAAAGAGATCATTAGGAAGAAATTTGATTTTTACAATAAGTTTTTGCTTTTAAGAGATAATTATTGATAATAAAATAATTAAATTTAAAGAATTGGACCTATTTTAATAAATTGAACCATTCCTACTATTGGCTCAAAAAATTGGAGTTATATCAAGTTTCCCCTAAAACAAATAAACACCCTTGATCAAAGGCCAGAGCCACACGTGGCCACAAGGTGATTTTTTTTTTGGGGGGGAGGGGGGGGAAGGTTGGCCAAAAGATCTCCGATGTCTAAGTTAATTTATCTAAAAAGAACGAAAATTTGATGAGGGCATTTTCATCATTTACGAATAAAAATTCCTTAATATCGAGTATTTTCGAACACATATTTTAAGAATTAATTTATAAAATTAATTGAATTTAAAAGGAGAGAAGGGCACGTAGGTTGAGATTTGAACTTTCTTCCTTCGATGGCATGCATGTTCCCATTAAAAAAAGGTCAGAAGACAGGAGAGCTATCATTCCTTAGTAATGGGAAGCAAAGGGAGCGTCAGACATGGCGCCCCAAACTGAAGCAAATTTGGGTAAGCTTGACCTTGAGTATGCTGCAAGAAAATACTTACTACAAAATAGATATAAAATAAAACACCTGCAAAAGAAGACTGACATGAAATAATGAAAAGGGTTCCACATACTCTACTCCGGTGACTAGAAGTACATTTCTTTTCTTTTCGAATCAGTGTTAGAGTGGAATGCATGTAAATTTTACGTGTGTCTAATGACTCTTTAAGCCACTGTGTCATTGCAGTGTTTCATTCCGTATTGATACTGTTACTAATCCTATGAGTTAGACTTTTTCATCTCTATTGCAAATGATGTTAATGGTTTTAAAATTGCAAATGACTTTCATCTAATATTTCAATTGTGAAAATTTTCAAATCCAACTATTTTTTATCTTTAAAATTTCAATACATAGTAGAATGTTGTTTCTCAATGCGTTAATTTTTTGGGGTGAATAGGGTAAAGGCCCAAAAAATAATAATTAACTAGCTAGAGATCCATCGAGACCAACCTCGACCAAATAGGACGAGATCTCCAAGTTGAAGAGGTTGAGCTGTTTGATTTTGTTCGATCGATTGTTATATGATGTTTTGGGATCATGAGGAGATTAATTTGACTTCCATATTCCTCTAGCCCGCATTGGTTGAGGAATGATCTTACTATAACACTAGATCGAAATCATTGGTTTCAACAAATTCTGCTTGTCATTTGGCTCTGGAAGAAGGATATATAATAAGGAACCAAAAGAAAGTATCAACAACAACCAATTTATTGTGAGACAACCCAAGATGTGTATACCGATTTATTGTGTGCTTCTCTTGAGCTGGTGCTCTTGATATAGTTAATTGTAATCTATATGCATTTGCCCGTTCACTAAATGAAATTTGCCTTTGTCAAAAAATTGTTTATCTTTACAGCAGGTCTCATTTGTGTGCTAAAAAATAGTAAAAACTGATGCATCTAATCCTTCATGTTTTGCTTGCTGCACCCACAGTGGAAACTCAGACACCAATTGCTTCATTACAACTGTAGGAGTTGGTCAAAACCCATGCATAAAAACGAACGGCCATCTCTCTCGTACACATGCATTAAATGCTATGTGCAGCTCCATGTCTTTCAATCACTCTCTGTCTCTATCTCTCTCAAACCCCTCTCTCTCTCTCTCTCTCTCAAGTGCCCCTCTGATTATGGATTTAAGGGCTGGTTTGATATTAGGACCAGGATTGTCTGCCCTCTTTCTAGTTGTGATGCATTATCATGTCCTCTTATTTTATGCGACTACGGTTAAGCAACGTTAATATTTTATATTTTTATTATTTTTTATCTTATTATCTCATTAAAAAATTAATATAAAATATTGACGTGGCTTAACCGTGATCGCACAAAATAGGAGGGCATGGAAGGGCACCACAACTAGAAGGGTAGACAATCCTTGTCCTTGATATTAATGTGCTTTGAAAAAGAAAAAAAACTACTTCTGTTGTACTGTGATAATAAGTTCATTTTTGCTGCTTCACATTTTAAATTTTTTTTCACCAAAACTGTGAAAATAAGTTATTTTTAAGTGTTTACCAAACACCTTTTTGAGTTCAACTTTTTTTTTATCCATTTTTTATAAAAGCATCTCAATACCAAACCAATACTAAAGCTGTCGATTACAGACCTTTTCTTTTCTTCAACCAGACTCAAATGCTATCTAGGTTCTAGTTACGAAACTTCCCAGCTAAGAGCTTAAGCCTGCTCTCTCTGTAAAGTGTTCAATACAAAATGTTGATGTGGCTTAGTACTAATTTGGTACTTATGTGCTTTTATAAAAAGTGGATATAAAAAAAAGTTGACCTCAAAAAGGTGTTTGGTAAACACTTAAAAACAGCTTATTTTCACAGTTTTAGGTGAAAAAAAAAAGATGAAAACGTGAAGCAGCAAAAATGAGTTTATTCTCACAGCACAGCATAAACAGTTTTTTTTCAAAGCACAGTAATACCAAACCAGCCCTTAATCCTAACTATTCAAATAGAAAGAGGTGAAAGAAGGGGAAATAAAACAGAAGAGAAAATCACTAATTTTTTGCACCACATGTCACTGTCACATACAGTATTGCGATTATCTGATGATTTTACATATATTTATATTTTGATTAGGAATCGCCAGGCCAATTTTGCTCCTCAAATTGTGCCTATTGTCGAAATACACAGTTTTATCCATGATCATTTTGCAGTAAAAAACTGAAGTGTTGATGGAACGCCTAGGAACCCGCATTCTACACACACACACACACACACACACACAATAAATAATATGCTTTGTTTAGCATTTTCCTGAAACAACTATATCTTCGGTGATTATTATGTGTAAGGGAGATGATTTACACGCATTATTTTTATAACCTTACATTTTTTAATTTTGAAAGCTGAATTGAATAAATCATTCGAGAACAATGACCAAGATTAAACATGAAAGCGTATAGTCTTAAATAGGTGTGTATTTACCATTTCCTAGGTGCGCGATCCATAGATGACAATAAAAAATGCAAAGAGGAAAATTAAGGTTGTGCTTATGTAGAAAACTAGAGTTCATCCTATAAATAATTGTGTGACATTATCATTAATCCATCAATTCTAACTAGTTTATTAATTTGTTATGTTTGAGTTGATGCACATAAGTCGTCAACATAACTATTAAGAAACACGAAAACAAAATTTTGATTTCTTCACGTAATGTCACTCTCATAAATAAGAAAAGAATAATGAAAAGTTAGTCTACATAACATTATTCTTTTCGTATCTTGAAGGCCATAACTATTGTACTAACCTTAGCCCCAGCTCACACCGAACAATTAATCATTTGAGAAATTAATGCAGGTTTAAATTAAATGGACCAAAACCTTCACCAACTTGATCATCAATGCATGCATGCTAATTTAGAAACCAAACAGCAGATTGAAGAAACTGCAGTTCATGCCCTTGTTATTTAAGAAAGTATTCCCTATTTTTTTTTTCCAGAATGTAATGATGGTAGCTGCCAGTAGGATTCTTAACAATTAACCTTTTTATTATTTTTCTTGAAAAAAAAAAGACGAAAAATACCATATTAATCCATTCTATTTATTTTTTACAATGGAATTTAAAGAAATTTTAGAAACATACATCATTCAAGAACAAGACTGCAAAAGTTTTGCCCCTTAAAGATGAGTACGCACACTTAACTCAAGAAACTTCGGAGCATCCCCAATGACCTAAAGCAAAACAGCTTTTCACAGGGCTAGGCAGGAAAAAACACCTGGTGGAGTCTGAAATTAGCGGACGAAGAAGAAGCATAGGAAGAAGATGAAGACTATTCTATCTTCACATTCGATAAATATTCCCAAACGGCGTCACCACAAAGTCAAGGAGAAACTGATCAAGGTGGACGCGAATGGGTGTCCAAGTCGGCGCGCGACGCTAATAAACCAGAAGTAGCATGTGTGAAGAACAAAGATATTAAGAAGTTTCTGGATTAAGCATGTGAAGAAAAATATTTTAAGAAGTTTCAGGATTAAGCGATTTGATTAGGGTTCTAAGTTTTTAAGATCAGGAGGCTGAATTTTTATTTCTTTCTTTTTTTCTTATTGGTCAAACATAAACTTTGTTGATGCACAAAATCAGTGAAGACTTTGAAACAACGTAAAGTGTCAAGTTTGTGATCTTCACTCGGTTGCTCCGGTCACCTAGTGATGATAATGTGTAAAGAGATAGAGATAGGAAAGCAAACACAAGATGTACGTGGTTTACCCTAAGTCTGGCTACGTCCACAGAGTAGAGGAGTTCTCATAAATAGTGAAAGGTTTACACAAATACACAAGTTTAAGCACAATCATCATTAGTAGGTTCTGACCAGTTTGAGTACAATAATGACATTAGGGATTCATTGTAGGAGAATGATCATTGTAGGAGAATGATCTTCTTTTATAGTTGAGGAGAGTCTCTAGCTTTTGTTCGCCGCGGTCGATGTGGGACTCTATGAACTTTATTCTGACGTTGACATGTGTCGTGCTGTGATTGGCCTCCTGGTTGGAGGGAAACTCTTGTGCTTCAGCAGGGGTGCCTCAGCATGAACCCCTCAGTGGATCCTTGAAGGTATGAAGTTGACAGGTGCTTGGTAGTTTCGGGATTGGTCAATTATGGTACAAACAATGCTCCCCTAAGTTCCCGAGTAAGGAAAGCTTCTCGGTTGGGGACTTGAAAAATCCAAGTTACTGAGTAATCACAAAACTTCTGAGTACCGAAGTGTAGTAGCATATAGTGGGAGTCTCCCAAGTTTCCAAGTGAAGAGGATAGCTGAAGGAGGTGGCTTGATATTCTTGAGTCGTTAGAAAAAAAACTTAAATTATCTCCTCCTCTAGAAAATGTGGTTGAAACATTTTCCTTTGTGTACATATCTTGAATGGTTGAAATTTTGTAGGTGAAGCTTATGTGAATGGTGTTTTCTCGACGTTGCCTTAAGAAGTCTCGACAAATGCAATAAACAACCTTCAATTCTTCCACTCCTTCCATGAGGAGGTGCCTTTCGCTGCCTCGCCACTTCTTATACCAAGGGTTGAAGCAGTTGGGTTGAGAGAAGTCTCGCGTTGATAAACATATTAATGGGTAGTTCGTTCTTCATTAGGAGTATCCATGTTGAAGACTAGTGACCCTTCATGTTGGGGGGTACACAGGTGATCGTTACCATCCACAAAGACGATGGGCTTGTGAGATTGAGTCTGCCTAGTCTCGTGGAACATATCGAGGAGTTTCTCATATTGTTCTTGGAAGATCTCATTTTTCATTGCTATCTTGTTGTTCTGAACCTCAAGCTCTTCGACCTTAGCCTGAAGAGCAAACTTCTTTCTTTCCATCCTTCGCTATCTCACACTAGGCACGAGGGGGTATTGTTATGCGTGATGTGGCTTCCTTCGCTTCCCATGTTGAAGAGGGATACCTAATCAAATGAGAGTGTACGAAAGATAGAAACTAGCTTGACAAAGCTAGAGAGAGTAGAAATAAGTGTCGTTTCCACATATGGCGCCAAATGTTGATGCACAAAATCAGTGAAGACTTTGGAACAACGTAAAGTGACAAGTTTGTGACCTTCGCTCAGTTGCTCCGGTCACCTAGTGATGATAATGTGTAAAGAGATAAAGGTAGGGAAGCAAACACAAGATGTACGTGGGTCACCCTAAGTATGGCTACGTCTACAGAGTAAATGAGTTCTCATTAATAGTGAAGGGTTTACACAAATAATCAAGTTTAAGCATAATCATCATTAGTAGGTTTTGATGACCAGTTTGAGTACAATAATGACATTAGGGATTCATTGTAGGAAAATGATCTTCCTTTATAGTTGAGGAGAATCTTCAGCTTTTGTCCGTCGCAGTCGATGTGGGACTCTATGAACTTTATTCTGATGTAGACATATGTCATGCTGTGATTGGCCTCCTGGTTGGAAGGAAACTCTTGTGCTTTGGCAGGGGTGCCTCAACATGAACCCCTTAGTGAATCCTTGAATATATGAAGCTGACCGGTGCTTGGTAATTTCGAGATTGGTCAAGTATGGTACAAACAAACTTCATTGATAGAAGAACATGTTACAAATGTTACATGAGATAAACATAAAAATGCAATTAGGCCGAAAAGACAGCGAAGCCAAGCATAGCACATGTAGATCGAATTAGACTCAATGGGTTGACATAATTTGTCACCATCACAACCATTGTGTAACTCACCATTATGATGCTCGGGTCCGCAGATACACCATCAACACCGACAAAAAACAAAGGCCACAAAACAAAAACAAAAACATACAAAGCAGGCCCAAATTAATAACAAAACAAATCCATAATTTCACAAGACCTAAGATCCACAAACAATATAGTAAAATTCTCCAAAAACACTCAACCAATGAAAGAAACAACCAAACCCAGCAACCAAGTTTGCCACCCGAGGACCAACAACAGAAGAATTCCCATACAAACAAAGCAAGTAGACAAAACACAATTAAAACCGCAGAAGGAGGCGGCGTAGAGACTCAAACCACCAAAATGGTTTTGCATACCTTCATTTAAGTGAATGACTACTCGCTCTTGAGGTGTTTAGTGAACACAATGGCCATATAAGTTTTCTCATTCAAAGGCAGGCATCTGGTAGGGAATTGGAGGATATATGGGTGAAGGGATGGAAGGATAGATGATAACAGATGTATGAGACACAATGTGGAGAAATATGAGATGTTGTAAAATTAGGGATTTGGGATATTTTTTGGGCCAATTTGGATTTAGTGTAGCAAAACAAAAGTCTTTGGGGAATGAGCGGAAAACCGAAAGGAAGGGAACCAAATGGCCCAATCAGAAGTCAATCTCAAGCCCACCACCACTGAAAATCTGGGACTGGGGAGAGCCACCATCAATAGATGGGGCATACCACCGTCTTTGGAAGATGGGGCAAGCTACCATCAATGACAAATGGAGCAAAATAGCCAATAGGGAAAGGCAAGGCAAATAAAGAAGGGGAAAATGGGTGAGAGATGAGGAGAGTGTGAGAGAAGAAAGTTGGTGGGAAGCATGGAGGAAGCAGGAGGGAAGGGAGGGGCTACCGCCTACCCATAGACCCAAAGGGAATAGGCGGCAACTGAAGGGTTTCTAGAGATTTTTCTCACAAGGGGCGCACTTGGCTTGAGTTTTCTAATTTTTCAACCTTTTTAAAAATGATTTATATTTTTTATAGCCACGCAAGCAAATATGTGGAACTTACGTTTTGCCACATCATCACGCTTAATTTGACGAATTGATCATGTATGAGATTGAAATTAAAGCACAATTTTGTGTATAACGCTACAATGTTTTAAAGATGAAGTATTGCATCAAAACTTAAGAGTGCAAACTGCGATGTTTTAAATATATAAAAGCCTTTTCCATACTTTTTCAATAAAAACCGAACAATTTGCTAGCACTGATCTACACCAACCTTAACTCCGTCGAACATATAGCAAATAAATCTTTGTTTATTTAAATTCAAAAACGAAAAATAACTATTTAATTACTTATTTAATTTTCATTTCTCAAACAATTTTCCTTTTGATTGTTCTGGAATTATAATTGGAAATGTAACAATTAAACTTTCATTTCTCAAACAATTTTCCTTTTGGTTGTTCTGGAATTATAATTGGAAATGTAACCATGAGTCTCTCTCTCTCTCTCTCTCTCTCTCTCTCTAAAATATATTATGCCGCCATATGTAAAGTATAGGGGTGATTTGTCTTGTATGGAAACAAAGCCATGAGAGCATTAAATGAAGAGAATCATGGCTTCTACATGCACCTGCCAATTCTCACCAGAGCTCTGATCTTATTCCCAAAATTGCCTAAAGAAAACACCCCAGTTCTGAAAAGCCTATTCCTTTAGCCATATAGGTACTAAGCTCACCGCAAATTACATCCTAACCATTCATCCACACACCCACCCTAATATGCTTAACAACAACCTTACACTCTAAACCCTCCCTCCACCCACAGCCTTTTGCCTTCTGATTATAAAACCCTTCTCTCAGTTCTCAGTTTTCAGTTATCTCATCTTCTCTCCCATGGCTTCCTCTAGCTACAATCCACAACCACAAGGTCCCCAGCTGAACCCGTATGCAGAACCATGGAAACCCAATACTGTTGTTTGCCAACCCTTTTCTGCTCCAAATAATCTTCAACTTCCTAGGGCAGGGAGACGTCCAGGTAACAGTAAGGGAAAAAGGGTCCACCCCAGCAAAATTTTCAAGGGCCCCAATATTCCTCCTCCTCCTCCTCCTCCTCCTCCTCCCAGGAGAACATCAGATAGGACGAGTAGGCCATGGAAGAAGCTTGATCATGGGGCAAAGTGGGTTCCGAAAAAGCTTGATCATGGTGCAAAGTGGGTTCCGAAAAACAAGGGGGAGATGCAGCTGCATGAAGAAGAGAAGAAGCTTGTCATTCCTTTTCCATCTTGTCCTGATGGACAAGCAAGGTCTCGTATAACCACTGTCATGGTTAAGAATATCCCCAATCAGTTTAAGTATAACACCCTCTCTCTCTCTCTCTCTCTCTCTCTCTCTCTCTCTGCACTTTGAGATTTTGGATTTTTTTTGTGGAACAAAAGGATCGTAACTTTATTGTGGATTGAAAAAAGAAAGATTGAACTTTGGAAAGAAAAAGAAAAAAAAAATCGAACCTTTATTTTGGTTTGAAAATAAGAAGGTCGGAACATTATTTTGGTTTGAAAATAAAGTTTGAAAACGTTCTTCCAAAATTCCTAATCTCTGTCTCTGTCTCTGTCTCTCTCCCTCCCTCTCTCTCTCACTGTTCATTTGGTATTTTGGATTTGTTGCTCAAGAAAAAGGATAAAGTTTGAAACTTCATTTTTGTTTGAGGAAAAAGATCGCAACTTTTCTGCGTTTGTGCATGTTTTCTGCATCTTTCGACACTCACTGTTCATATGGAGTAACATGAAAATAGCAAATCTCTTTTGTCCCTCTTTCTTTAAAGACTGAACTTTTCGTCTCCAATGTTTACCCTTTTCTGTCTGAAACAACAAGTCTTGTCCGAGAGTACATGTGATTGCATTAAATTTTATTTTAATTTATAAATTAAAGCATGTCTGCAAATATTGATGTGTTTATATATGTAGGAGGACTGATTTTCTGAACGTACTGAAAACGCATTGTTATCAAGAGAACCAAATGCGTCACATACGCGATGAACGAAACAAGTCCAAGTTCGATTTCGTTTATCTGCCCATGGACTTCAAGTGAGTAACATTTAATTTTTACTACACTGAAATTAATTAGTTTTCACAAACCTTGTTTGTGCGGTTGTAGTTTTTATTTTCGATAATTTTGTTTCCATGTATGTAGGAGAAAGCGGATTTCAAATCTGGGTTATGCGTTTGTGAATTTCACAAGTCCTGAAGGAGCACTGAGATTTTACTGGGAATTTCACAACCGACCTTGGAGAGTAGGATTCAACCCAAAAATATGTGAAGTTACACGTGCCGAAATCCAGGTTAATTAACTAATTAACCTGAGTCCTTTGTTTTGATTATATAAGATGGGTTTTCTAATTAAAACTTTTATCTATTTATTTATAAAATAAAAAATAAAAAAGTTCTGAGTTTTTATTTTGGAACTGGGATCTTCGAATTTCAGTGAGTGAGCTTATTTTTTATATTATTCATTTTCTTATTTGGTTTTGAAATATTGTAGGGCAAGAGTTCTCTAATGGCAAATTTTAGGTACAAGCTGTTTTGGTGTCACCTAGATTCGTACCTGCCGGTCGTTTTGGCACCTGCATGTGACGGTATGAATCTGCCTACGGTAACCGTCGTCGGAAAACTTGCTGGCAAACCCTCTTACTGCAAGTGATCTGTGCCTTGTGCGGTTCATTTGGTCATATATATATTTTTCCCAAGCTTCAATGATTTTACATATTTGGTGTCTTAATTTTAGCTGAAATCTGAATTGTAAATATATGGTCTTATGATGTGCCATGATGCTGGCTTCTTAAGTGAGGAACTTCAAATGAGTATCTTTAAATATGTGTGCTATGTGAAGTGGGTGATGTTTTTAAGGATCAATGGGAAATGCTTGGCTTTATATGCTTGATTGGTGTTATAATTTTATTTCTCGAGACATATGGTTCTTATAAACCTTGCTTATTCTCTGTATAATACGAGCACGGGATAGTGTATTCGACTCTCCCTTCTCCAATATAACTTCAATCATACGATAGGATATGATTATCTCGTGCTTAGAATTTGATTGGATTGAGTAATTCATTATATTTTTTGACAAAAAAAAAATCATTATATTTATGGTATGTTGAAATTAAGAAATTTTGTTCAACTTGAAAGTGGAGGATGAATTATTCATTAAACATATTTTCTCTTTCCAATACCAACAAAACCACCATTTTCTTGAAATATGAAATTGAACAATTACCAACCACAATACAATGATTAGATATATTTTCGAGAAACACTAAGGAAATTATCTCAAAAGTGGAATTTTTCATGAATTAATTACTCGTCACCTCATGTTGTGAGCACGATTCCCGTGTCAACATTATAAAATATTATACCTAAAACATGAGGTGGTGGGGAGTCTCATTTTGAGAGTCTCCTTAGCATTTCTCTATATTTTCCCCTCAGTGACTAGCACATTAAAATTACAATTCACTCGGTCAAGTAAGCAAGATTTTGGGTTCATATCTAGCTAATTTCAACATGATAGCATACAGGAATAGCAGTGAATGCACATAGAAATGACATAGATCAAAATTTCTGCCCCAAAAATTAGTGTGTCTTCTATGTGGCTCCAATTGTTGAAGGACATGTATTTATAAACTTAATTTTTCTTAAGTTTACTGTCATAAACTTAGGGCTAGTTAGGTATTGGTGTGCTTTTTAAAAAAAAAAAAAAACTGTTTATGCATTGCTGTGAGAATGAACAGCTGTAAAATAAATTTGTTGAGTGTTTGGTAAATTTTTAATTTTTTAAATTGTTTTTAGAGAGTTTTAACGAAAAGCCCTCGGTACTGTTCACTTTAACGAAAAACCACATTTTTACACTAAAAAGTCAAACCTGATACTATTCATTTTACCCTTTGTTTTGTCCTTATCATTAAAACTCAAAGTTTCCAAGCCATTTTCATTAGTTTTCCTTTGTTTTTAACCAAAAAAAAAAAACAGTGACTAAGTGTTGGGTAAACTTTTATATAAAATTGTTGTGGATATGTTAAATGACTAAAAAGAATATGATATTTATGTGATATTATAATTGTCAAGGCTAATAATGTAATGGCAAACGTTGTAATTTTGTAAAATATGCAGGGGTATACTTGCCATTTAAAGATTTCATTAAATAAGCAGTGAACACTATGCTTTGAAAACAAAACACTTTTCTACTGTCTAGTGGTATTCCTTTTCACTTGTAAGTGAGAGGTCTTAAGTTTGATTTTCGCCAAAGGCGAATTTGAACCATATTATTGTTACCCATTGTGAGACTTAGGGCTGGTTTGGTATTACTGTGCTTTGAAAAAAAGCTGCTGTGAGAAGAAGCGGCTGTGCTGTGAGAATAAGCGGCTGTGAAATAAATCAGCAGAGTGTTTGGTAAACATTTTTGTAAAAGTGCTTTTGAAAAAAAAAACAGTCTGATAGTGGGTCTTTTCATTAAAGGAGCACTGTAGCTCCGTGTGCTTTGAAAAAAAACCAGTTTTCCAAAGCTTCAAATAGCAGCTTCAGCCTTTTCCTTTGATTTCAGCTTATTCTCACAGCAGCTTCCAAAATAAGCCTTTTTTTTTCAGTTTACCAAACACCTAAAACCCTCACAGCTTTTTTTCATGGGTGCTTTTTTTTTAAGCACCTCACTCCCAAACCACCCCTTAGCCCAGCCCCCTCTCCCTTAATATAAATAATATCGTTTGTTAAAAAAAAAAATTTAATACAACAATATATTTGTACTAAGTTGCGGAATATTTGAGCTAAACCATAAAATGGTCAATCATAATAAGTTGATATCTAAATCTTCATCAATAATAATGGAACTGAAAGAAGAGGTGTATCACATACTGCCAAGTAACTGTTCACAGCTGTTTCTGGAATGGTAAATTGAAGTCATTATAAATGATAAAAATCAAGGAAGAATTCACAAGAGGAACAAAACAAACTCTAACAACACCACTTACGTACATTGAACCCAACAAATAGAAAATTATTACTCAAAGTTAAAGCATGAACCTATAGAATTCCACAACAACAACAACAACAAAGCCTTTTCCCACTAAGTGGGGTCGGCTATATGAATCCTAGAACGCCATTGTGCTCGGTTTTGTGTCATGTCCTCCGTTAGATCCAAGTACTCTAAGTCTTTTCTTAGAGTCTCTTCCAAAGTTTTCCTAGGTATTCCTCTACCCCTTCGGCCCTGAACCTCTGTCCCGTAGTCACATCTTCGAACCGGAGCGTCATTCGGCCTTCTTTGCACATGTCCAAATCACCGGAGCCGATTTTCTCTCATCTTTCCTACAATTTCGGTTACTCCTACTTTACCTCGGATATCCTCATTCCCAATCTTATCCTTTCTCGTGTGCCCACACATCCCACGAAGCATCCTCATCTCCGCTACACCCATTTTGTGTACGTGTTGATGCTTCACCGCCCAACATTCTGTGCCATACAACATCGCTGGCCTTATTGCCATCCTATAAAATTTTCCCTTGAGCTTCAGTCGCCTACGACGGTCACACAACACGCCGGATGCATTCTTACACTTCATCCATCCAGCTCGTATTCTATGGTTGAGATCTCCATCTAATTCTCCGTTCTCTTGCAAGATAGATCCTAGGTAGCGAAAACGGTCGCTTTTTGTGATCTTCGCTAGATTGCTCTGGTCATTAGTGTGGATAAGTATATAAATGGATAGAGATAGGAAAGCAAACACAAGATGTACGTGGTTCACCCAGATTGGCTACGTCCACGGAATAGAAGAGTTCTCATTAATTGTGAAGGGTTTACACAAGTACATAGGTTCAAGCTCTCCTTTAGTGAGTACAAGTGAATGATTTAGTACAAATGACATTAGGAAATATTGTGGGAGAATGATCTCGTAATCACGAAACTTCTAAGTATCGGAGTGTGGTGTCGTCTTGACTTGCCTTATCTGTCTCATAGGTAGATGTGGCATCTTCTCTGGAAGTACTCTTCCTCCATCCAGGGGTGGTATCTTTAACTGGTGGAGATGCACAAGGTAATGTATCAATTTCACTTGAAGCTTACTTGTAGTTTCAGGCTTGGTCAAGCTCGATACAAACCATGTAGTAGGAGTCCCCCAAGTCGCCGAGCTAGGGGGTCTGCTGAAAGAGGTGACAGACAAGGTAAGCAATCAGAGCTCCGACTGATTGTTCACCTTCTCCCCATCTTGCAGCAGCATGAAGGATAAAGAGAAGAAAAATGAGAAGAGATGATATGAGATACTTTTGCTTTTGAAGAAGTAACTTTCCACAGGCTTATTCTTGAACTGAGCTGGAGGGTTTTCTGGTTTCCTGCAGAGTATAAGGCCGACTGAAGAATTTGAGGGTCAAAACAAGTCCATCAAATCTAGAGTACGTTCCACCCTGCTGATATGGGATACTTTTGCTTTTGACAGAGTAATGGATGTATCGGCATGTGTGCTGTTACGCTTGTCTCCACATGCTTCCTTGTATCCTTCGCACTTGCCCTATCTGTTCCTCAAGCAGATGCGGAATCTTCCCTGGAAACATACGATGTTGAAGATGAGTACTCGAGAGCAATGCCAGGTAAGTAATCAGGTAAGGGGTTCCAGGCAGTCAGTTCCTGGCTGGAAGCTTGATTCCAAGTGCTGACTGATTGCTCTCTTTCTCCTTGTCTTGCAGGTAAAAACAAGGCCAAAGGAAAAGACAGGGAAAAAGCATGATATGGGATACTCTTGCTTTTAACCCTGATGATATGAGATATTCTTGCTCTAGTATAGCTTGTTTGCAGAGGTATATCGGGGGGAAAGAAAGCTGAATATTTCGAAAGGCTTCGTTGGGAGTGCCCTCTCAGATATGATGAAGGGTTGAGCATTTTTGCAGGTCTGCCTGTCCGTTGGGGATGGAGGTCGACATATATAGGAGTCTCCCTAACAAGTAGTAATGTTATTCCTTTACCCTGCTTGGTCATAGCACGGCAGTGGGAACTGCCAGTTTCACATGTTTTAACTCTGTCAGAGCACTTTGAAAAAGTGGTCTGTGGTATCTGGCTCTCGAGATTCGGAGAACGATGCCTCTTCGATTTTTGAGAAAGCAATCATGCTGGGGGTCTGGCTCTCGAGATTCGGAGAGCAGTGTCTCTTCGATTTTTGAGAAAGTAATCATGTTGGGAGTCTGGCTCTCGAGATTCGGAGGGCGGTGCCTCTTCGATTTTGGAGCAAGCAATCTTGTTGGGAGTGTTGTCTCGAATGTGAGTAAAGGTTGGGCATGTTTGCTAGTCTACCTTGCCACGAAGCACAAAGGTTGACACACAGGGACTTTCCAATTATCCAGCAATGGTACTGTTCCTTTACCCTCTCTTCGATTTTGAGAAAGTAGTCATGTTGGGAGTCTGGCTCTCGAGATTCGGAGGACGGTGCCTCTTCGATTTTGGAGCAAGCAATCTTGTTAGGAGTGTTTTCTCGAATGTGAGTAAAGGTTGGGCATGTTTGCTAGTCTACCTTGCCACGAAGCACAGAGGTTGACAAACAGGGACTTTCCAATTATCCAGCAGTGGTACTGTTCCTTTACCCTTGTGGGTAATAATATGGTAGCTAGACCTTCAAAATTTATGTGTCTAAACTTTGTTAGTGCTGTTTCTTTGCTATTCTTTTACCTTTCTTGGTCAGAGCGATGTAGTGGGAGCTGCAAGCTTCACGTGCTCAACTTTGGCAGAGAACTTTGACAAAGTTATCTGTGGTACCCATGAGCTATTGTTGTGTGTGGGAAGTGGGTGATTGAACAGTAAGATTCATGTGCTTTCTACTTCACCAGAAGTCTTCGACAGAATGCCCATAATTTCTGCAAAGCTGAGTGTGCGTGTGACAGGTGCTGACAAGGCTAGAAAAGTAGGTGCCTCTTCGATTTCTGAGATCGGCCCTCGTGGTCTCTGAGCAGCCCAGCTTTTGAGAAAGCGAGCGCCTCTTCGATTGATTCGGAGAACGATGCCTCATCGATTTTTGAGAAAGCAATCATGCTGGGGGTCTGGCTTTCGAAGATTCGGGGAGCAGTGTCTCTTCGATTTTTGAGAAAGTAATCATGTTGGGAGTCTGACTCTCGAGATTCGGAGGGCGGTGCCTCTTCGATTTTGGAGCAAGCAATCTTGTTGGGAGTGTTTTCTCGAATGTGAGTAAAGGTTGGGCATGTTTGCTAGTCTACCTTGCCACGAAGCACAGAGGTTGACACACAGGGACTTTCCAATTATCCAGCAATGGTACTGTTCCTTTACCCTCTCTTCGATTTTTAAGAAAGTAGTCATGTTGGGAGTCTGGCTCTCGAGATTCGGAGGACGGTGCCTCTTCGATTTTGGAGCAAGCAATCTTATTGGGAGTGTTTTCTCGAATGTGAGTAAAGGTTGGGCATGTTTGCTAGTCTACCTTGCCACGAAGCACAGAGGTTGACACACAGGGACTTTCCAATTATCCAGCAGTGGTACTGTTCCTTTACCCTTGTGGGTAATAATATGGTAGCTAGACCTTCAAAATTTATGGGTCTAAACTTTGTTAGTGCTGTTTCTTTGCTATTCTTTTACCCTTCTTGGTCAGAGCAATGTAGTGGGAGCTGCAAGCTTCACGTGCTCAACTTTGGCAGAGAACTATGGCAAAGTTTTCTGTGGTACCCATGAGCTATTGTTGCGTGTGGGAAGTGGGTGATTGAACAGTAAGATTCATGTGTTTTCTACTTCCCCAGAAGTCTTCGACAGAATGCCCATAATTTCCGCAAAGCTGAGTGTGCGTGTGACAGGTGCTGACAAGGCTGGAAAAGTAGGTGCCTCTTCGATTTCTGAGATCGGCCCTCGTGGTCTCTGGGGAGTCCAGCTTTTGAGAAAGCGGGCGCCTCTTCGATTTCTGAGATCAGCCTTCGAGGTCTTTGAGCAGCCCAACTTTTGAGAAAGCAAACGCCTCTTCGATTTCTGAGATCAACCCTCGTGATCTCTAAGCAGCCCAGCTTTTGAGAAAGCAAACGCCTCTTCGATTTCTGAGCAGGCGCCTCTTCGATTTCTGAAGCTCCGTCGAGTGCAGATTTTTATAGGGGCTGGCATTAAGTTCCAAAGCACACTTGAATCTCCACCAGTAGAAGCTTCATTCTTGCACTTCTAAGATCTTGATTTGTCCGACCTCTTCTCTCTTCAACACCTTTGAAAATGTCTGGCCCCTCCGACCGTCGTTTTGACTTGAACCTTGTTGAAGAGGCAGCCCCGCCTTCTCCAGACAACATGTGGCGCCCATCCTTCGTCTCCCCTACTGGTCCTCTTACCGTTGGGGATTCCGTAATGAAGAATGATATGACCGCTGCGGTGGTGGCCAGGAACCTTCTCACTCCCAAAGATAACAGACTACTTTCCAAACGGTCTGATGAGTTAGCTGTTAAGGATTCGCTGGCTCTCAGTGTTCAGTGTGCAGGTTCTGTGTCTAATATGGCCCAACGCCTATTTGCTCGAACCCGCCAAGTTGAATCATTGGCGGCTGAAGTGATGAGTCTCAAACAGGAGATTAGAGGGCTCAAGCATGAGAATAAACAGTTGCACCGGCTCGCACATGACTATGCTACAAACATGAAGAGGAAGCTTGACCAGATGAAGGAAACTGATGGTCAGGTTTTACTTGATCATCAGAGATTTGTGGGTTTGTTCCAAAGGCATTTATTGCCTTCGTCTTCTGGGGCTGTACCGCGTAATGAAGCTCCAAATGATCAACCTCTGATGCCTCCTCCTTCTAGGGTTCTGTCCAGTACTGAGGCTCCAAATGATCCCCCTCCGGTGCCTTCTCTTTCTGGGGCTCTACCGACTGCTGAGACTTCTCCTAAGCAACCTTTGTGAAGGCTCCCTCTTGTGTGTTTATTTTGACTCATGTATATGTACATATTTGTAGCTTATCGGGGATATCAATAAATAAGCTTTCCTTCATTTCAACGTATTGTGTTAGATACACCAAAGCCTTCTTCGCTAAGTTCTTTGAATTTTCTTTTGTTGAAGCTTGTATGTTGAAGCTTTCTGAGTGGAGCATGTAGGTTGGGGTAGTGTTCCCTTAATTTTCCGAGTGAGGAAAACTTCTCGGTTGGAGACTTGGAAAATCCAAGTCACTGAGTGGGATCGGCTATATGAATCTTAGAACGCCATTGTGCTCGATCCTGTGTCATGTCCTTCGTTAGATCCAAGTACTCTAAGTCTTTTCTTAGAGTCTCTTCCAAAGTTTTCCTAGGTCTTCCTCTAGAATTCCAATTAATAAAAATTAATTAAAGAATTTATTCATGAGTTCATGAACATCACCCTCATTAGGTCAATAAAGCACTCAATCCACTGCTTCTCCTTCTGGCAATAAATGAAAAAAAATAATAATCTGATTTTATTTCTTACTAATTACTATAATTGTCGATTGGAGTCCCCTTCCATACAGTGTATAAATTAGACCATGAGCACAGGTACCATCCATCTTAGTCTTACCCCTACGATTTCAGTACCGAAACATCTTTAGCACAATTTTCTCAAAAATGGCTGCCTCGGTCAAGTCCTTCATTGTGATTCTTCTTTTCTGTCTCATTAGCAGAGGTAAATAGTTGTAAAAATTGATTTGCTTCGGTACTGCATTCTTTCTTCACGTAGAAATTCTTGCATAATCTTGAATTGCAAAGGGTTTCATTCTGCAGAGCCTGTCGATACGTCAATCTTCTTGAAGCAAGGTGACGTGTGCCTCCTCCAAATGGGTAGCACCTTGCCCCCTGGTGCTTCCGTCAAATTTTCCTATGCTTGGGATCCCCCTTTCATTATGTTCCCTGAGTCTGCCGCCATTGTTGGTGCATGTTGAGAGCTATTGAGATGGAGGCCCATAGTTTAAATTTAGTTCGATGCTTTTGAACAAATAATTGTACTTGGAATTTCGGTTACAAATTTAGTACATGTAGATCTTTTACTGCCTCAATATTAATCGTTGGATACATTTCAGGAATATCATTCCGTTTCGTTTTGACAATGAAATATATTATACTAGTCTAAACAAAGGTTTGAAAGGCATTAAAAAGACAGGAAATTTTAACATACTATAATAAGTTCAAAGATTAATACAAACGGATTTTTAGTTCTGACTAAAGGACATTGGTTCTCAGGTTTGTTGCCATGCCTATCAGCTTGTCAGAAATGTCTTGAAATTATAATATTTAAGAGTTGTTTTACATAGAAGTTGAAAACGTTGAGAGAGACAGGCAGTGAAGATTTGAGGATAACTAGTAAGACACCAAAGTATAATGGCTTCAAAAGTCAGAAGTTGTGAAGAGAAGCGCATTTTGATTCCAAACTGACGAGACTTCCTTTACAGTGACTACTTATTCTTTACCTTGTTTGATGATATTTGGATCAAAACTTAAACTTTGGACTCAAGAAAGAGGCTGGCCCAAAAGGATTCCTGAAGGAAGAGTCGGTCGAAGCCCAGCAAATTGGCCGAAACCCAAACAAGCAGGAAAGGGCTTTTCTGACTTGGTGCAGTTCATGAAGGCCACTTGCTCACCTACCCAAAGGCCAAGTGGTATAGACTGACTAGCTATACAGCCCATAAAGTACTTTAGAATGGCAGAACAAGTAAAATAGCTGATGAGTCACTGCCTCTCAAGTTGCATTCGGGCAAAGTTGCTGCTATAGGAGGCCAAGCTGGGTTGTCTATAAAAGAAGAAAGAGAAATCAGGAATAAGGACACTCAATCAAACAAACAAATGCAAGCACAAACTTTGCTCAAAGCCAGATTGCCTTCAAAACGAAGCTGTAGTCAGCCCAAGCCTTCATCCCCTTCGGGACAAGCCTTCACTCAAACCTTTGTAATAGCTCTGCTACCTTGTTCAAACTTGCTGTAGTATCGATTTCTCTTTGTAAACCCCTATCTTTACCCCCTTCTAAAGCTCTCAGAACCTTGATAAGCCACAAAGATAGGAACCAGCAAGACAATCAAGCTTGCCCGACAAGGTTAAACCTTGCCCGACCTTCTTTGTTTTTGTCTTTTCATTCATTAGCCTAGCAATATGTTGTGTACTTCCAGTTGTATTCAAGTTATTTCTAGTAAGATGACTATTAAAAGAACCTCTCAGTGCTTAGACCCGATTTGAATATATCTTCATGGTTCAAATAAGATCTAAGTTCTAAGCCCTCGGGCATGTATATCTGATCAGTTAAAAGTCCTTGGCCTCAAGGCATAAAAAAGAACCTTATGTGGACTTAACCCATCCACGATAGTCCTTGATAAACAAGAAGTCTGAAGTTACTTGGGGCGCAAGTAATCAACCTACCCTTTAGTTTTATTTTTATTATATTATGATTATCATAGAACGCTTATGCATGTAATGGATTCTGATAGGAAGCCTCAAGGCCTACACTTAAGGCCACCGAAGGCACCTATTTGGGTTCATTCCGTTCCGCGGTCTAGAACATTTGAGTATAAAGAACGAATTCTGATAGGAAGCCTCAAGGCCTACACCTAAGGCCTCACAAAGGCACCTATTTGGGTTTGTTCTATCTCTCGAATACAGGTAATCAGAAGTATAATAGTTATAAGACTCCTGCAATCAATGGAACAAATATTATGTATTCGAGCACTGGTTTAGTTATCGATGGGAAGCATCAAGGCCTACACCTAAGGCCCCACAAAGGCACCTGTCATAACTAACGCGGTTTCTCGGGCACATATATATACATACAACTAAAACTCGACATCCATTTCACATCTGCCATGCTAAAGATGGCAGTGGCACGCCTGAGTACTTAGAGGTTAATCTTGATTGTGAGCCTCAAGGCCTATACCTAAGGCCCCACAAAGGCACCTTTCAAAGTTAACGCTGTCCTTCTCTTCCAGCCTTGCCCGACAAGCCTTGCCCGACGAGCCTTGCTCGACAAAGCCCCACCACGAAGCAGAAGCCCGACAGTAGCCCTCAACCGGCGCCAAACCTCCAGGGGAGCTGTGCATCTCGCCGACCAGGAAACGTCCCCGACGGAAATTCCCGACGCGAACATAGTTTTGGCACGCCCGGTAGGATACATTTGATCAAAAGATATATGTCAAAATGCCAGAAGATTTGCAAACCACGTTGCTGCAGATGTTGCAAAGATTGGAGAAAGCCTCCACAGGCTCCAGAAAAGAAACAGACTTGGTTCCTCCCGAGGGAAAAAGACTTAAAACCAGCCAGCCAGAAGAAATGGCGATGGACAAACCTGCAGTTCCCTTCTCTTAGGCCCCTATAAATATGATCAGTATGGCATGGGCTGAGAAGGGAAAAGAAAAAATCACAAAAGAAACGGAGGAAGGAAGACTGGCTAAAAAACCTACAGGAGGGGCGATCAAACCGCCCGAATATCCAAAAGCAGCCATAATCAAGGGGATGGTTATGTGTAGTAAGTGCCAATGCGAGTGTGAGCTCGAAATTCCCCCAGCTGGAATCCTCATTGATCACGAACTGATCAGGAGAAAAGAAGAAGATGAAAGAAGAGAAGCTCACGAAAAGATCAAGCAGGCTACAAGAAAAGACACTTCCCGAAACGTTTTTCAACGATTAGAAGGTGATTCCCAACCCAAAGCCTTATCAGAAGTATTTCGAAACCATGAAGCTTCTGAAGAGGCAGAAGATATGGAGGCCAAAACACCGAGGGATACAGATCATCCTCAAAATGGCCATATGGGGAGGGAAATCAAGAAGATTGATGGGATAACAAATCCTGTCAGGAAAGGAAATCATGCCCACCTCGGGCGGAAATGGTACGTAGTTGGAAAGAATGGACAGCCTATCAAACAGATGGAAGCCTCCATGATCAGGAGAGTTCAAAGCCATCTTCTGGGCGGAAATGGTACGTAGTTGGAAAGAATGGACAGCCTACATGAATTCCCTGAAGACCCCCGCAACATCTGAAGCCTTCCAAAATCTAAAACTGGAGAAGACATCTTCTGGGGGAGGTAATCAGCTCCGCTGGAAAAGTAAGAAAGAGGAAGGAAAGGCCAGTAGCAAGGGAGAAGGCGAGGGGAATCACGTGCCGCAGAACCAGCACCCTGGGAAGTATAGGATCTTGAGGCGGGCTCAAGAAGATCTAATCATGGTACCAACTCCCGGATGGAAGCCAAAACTCGTTTGTTTAGAAACTGTTTCATCTGAAAGAAAACCACCTTCTCTGCCGTTGGTGGATCCTTTTGGTGAAGTTCCAAAGCAAACGCTGGATGCAGGCATGAATCAACAGGAGGGGGCACCAGAACCACTACTTCCACCCGATGCAATGGCCTGGTTTGATGAATTCATGGACCAGATTGGGAGCAAGAAAGAAGATTTGCTCGAGCCTAATAATTTTCATATCAACATGGCATACGTATTGTCTGCCACGTTTGGTGCCAGACCTGATCAGCCCGCTACTATGGAGGGTGATTACTTGACAACTAAGCCAATAATGGCACATGTCAATGTGGAGGAAGTCGAGGAAGGAGAATCGGGCAAGGCTGAAACTTCTGAAGCATCCAAAAGTGGTCCTTTAAGGATTTATACCGACGAAATGGTGTTCAGCCGCCCGAACATCTCGATGGCCAATCATCTGAAGCCTATATATGTTACAGCTCATTTGGAAGGGGTGCATTTCAAGAGAGTTTTAATAGATGGGGGAGCAGCTGTTAATGTGTTACCAGCCAAGCAAATGAGGAAAATGGGAAGAGGTACGGAGGATCTTATTCCTACAAACTTCACGGTCTCTAGCTTCTCGGGCGTTATCACCAAGACCCATGGGATATTGCCTTTAGAAGTGGATTTGGGATCTAAACAGATCATGCTGGCATTCTTTGTGGTGGACTGCACCTCCACTTATGGAGCCTTACTCGGAAGAGATTGGATCCACCAAAGTCTGGCCATACCCTCCACTCTCCATCAACAAGTGGCTGTTTATCATGAGGTGGGCACAGGAGGACCAGGCTTTTGAGAGATGGTAGAGGCCGAATCACGGCCATTTCTCCCCACATCCAACGTTGCGGAAGCAAGTTTCTACAATCCCAACGTAGGAATCTTGAAATGTTCAGGAGCCGATGAGAACGGCCGCCCTACCAAGGTGACGGCCCAAAAGCTTTTGGAACAAGGAATGCTCCTTACTAGAGAGGAGTGGGATAGACCTTGTATCATCCCAAATCCCCTACACCATCAATGACTGAATAGAAGAAGAAAGATCAGGTAATGGCAGTCAGATCCCTGATTAAAAGACTGTTGGTGTATGGGAAGGGAAGAAGGCAAGAAAGAGAGCTCTTGGACAAAGAAAAGTAGGGATGGCAGGTGGGAGCTTCAACCAGCCAGCATGAAAGCAAGGAGGAATCTTGCAGGGAAGAATTGGATAGGGCCATCCAAATGGCCGAGTGTATTTATGACCTAGATGGGCCAGACGACTTGCCCGAAAGCCCGGAGCTAGTCGAATTTTTATGTACAGAACCGGATAAGCCACCACCAGAAGTCCAAGATCCTCTGGAAGTTATTGATATAGGGACGGAGGAGGATCACAGACCAATACAAATTAGTGGTTTATTGGGGGTTGATGATCGGGCAAAGATTATCTTCCTTTTGCAAGAATTCAAAGACTGTTTTGCTTGGCATTATACTGAGATGCCAGGGTTAGATTCAGCCTTGGTGGAACATAGAATGCCCATCAAAGAGGGATATAAACCGGTTAAGCAAGCACCACGAAGGATGTCAAAGGAGATAGAAGAAAAGGTCAAAGAAGAGATTGAAAGGCTAGTAAAAACTGGCTTTATCAGACCAGCCAAGTATGTAGAGTGGTTAACCAACATTGTACCCGTTTTAAAAGCTATAACAAAAGCAGTACGATGTTGTGTTGATTACAGAAATATTAATGGTGCTACGCCAAAAGACGAGTATCCTATGCCCATGGCCGATCTATCCATAGATGCAGTAGCAAAGCATAAAGTCTTATCTTTTATGGATGGGAATGCCGGGTATAATCAGATAAAGATGGCTCCAGAAGATATACATAAAACAGCTTTTAGGTGTCCCGGTCATGTGGGGGCATATGAATATCTGGTCATGCCATTCGGGCTCAAGAATGCTAGTGCAACCTACCAGAGGGCAATGAATGCCATCTTTCACGATCTGATTGGCTAGAGCATGGAAGTATACATCGATGACATCGTGGTGAAGTCTAAGACAGAAGAGCAGCATCTGGAAGACCTCAGACAAGCATTAACAAGGATGAGGATCCACAAATTAAAGATGAATCCAAAGAAGTGCGCGTTTGGAGTAAGAGCGGGCAACTTCTTGGGATTCCTGGTGCATCAAAGAGGTGTAGAAGTGGACAAGAACAAGTCTCGGGCAATAATGGAGTCACCTTCACCCACCAACAAGGTACAACTCCAGAGGCTACTGGGCAAAATTAATTTCTTGAGGAGATTCATTGCCAATTTAGCTGGCAAGATCCAGCCGCTGACTCCTTTATTAAGATTGAAAGATAAAGAAAACTTCGAGTGGGGACCACCACACCAACAAGCTTTTGACAGCATCAAGGCCTATTTGACTTCTCCACCAGTGTTGGTACCACCTCAAAGGGGAAAACCCTTAAAGCTGTATATTTCTGCCTCAGAGAAGTCAATCGGGAGTTTGCTAGCCTAGAATAATGAAAGCGGGAAGGAGCAGGCAGTGTACTACCTTAGTAGGATTCTGACCGAGGTAGAAACAAGATATTCCCCAGTGGAGAGATTATGCTTAGCTCTATATTTCACTGCCAGTAAGCTAAGGCATTACATGTTACCTTGTCACGTGCACATCATCGCCAAAACAGATGTGATAAAGTACATGTTGTCAAAGCCAATGCTAACAGGGAGAATTGGGAAGTGGATTCTAGCATTACAGAGTTCAGTTTTCAGTATGTACCCCAGAGGGCAGTCAAAGGCCAAGCAATTGCTGACTTCCTGGCCGAGCATCAAGAATCTCAAGACGAGGTCATCAATATCCCAGGAAGCCTGGAGGTCACTAGCATTTGGATCCCGCCGAGAAAAGATATCTCGGGCAAAAAAGATTGGGTCCAGCAAGAGATAAGAAGAGTGACTGGTCTCTGGATCACTCCTTGGAAGTTGTATTTTGATGGATCTCACACTCAGAAGGCTTCAGGAGCAGGGATTGTGATTGTGAACCCTCAAGGGGTTTATCATTATTATTCATTCCTCCTGGACTACCAAGGAAATACTAATAATCGGGCAGAGTATGAGGCTTTAATAATTGGTCTGGAAATCTTAATGGATCTGGGGGCAGTAGACGTGGAGATCTTTGGAGATTCAGAGTTAGTAATAAACCAGCTAAATGGGGAGTTCAAGTGCATACATATTACCATGGCAGGATATTACTTGGCGGCTACGCAATTACTGAGTTTCTGGGATTCTGAGATATCAGTCAATCATGTTCCCAGGGGATCCAACTTAGTGGCCAACGAGATGGCACAACTAGCCTCAGGAGTGCCAATACAGGAGAGAAGATATTGGGTAGATGTCGAGATCCAAAGAAAGAACCTCCCTTCTATCTTAGAAAGGGGATTCAGTTTGGATATAATGGTTCTAGAGACCGAAATAGAAAATTGGAGGTCACCTATCATTCATCATTTGAAGGATCCCTCTTCGCCTACAAGCAAGAAGAATAGACAGCAAGTAACCAAGTATGTCTTGTGGGCGAAGAACTTGCTAAGGAAAACTCCAGATGGGTTACTATTAAAATGCTTGGGCCAAGAAGAATCCATGAGGGTAATGGCCGAAGTACATGAAGGAGTATGTGGAGCACACCAGGCGGGAACGAAGATGAGATGGTTGCTTAGAAGGTATGGTTATTTCTGGCCTGACATGGAAAAAGATTGCAAGTCTTATGCCAAAGGTTGCGAAGAATGTCAACGGCACGGACTTCTCCAGCATGTGCCCTCGGTACCTTTAAATCCAGTAGTCAAGCCTTGGCCCTTCAGAGGATGGGCGATGGACTTCATCGGGCAAATCTATCCAGCTTCTAGTAAAGGGCATACTTTTATAATTGTGGCAACGGATTATTTCACCAAGTGGGTGGAAGCATCAGCAGTAAAATCCATAACTTCAGCCGCAGTCAAGAATTTTATCGAGACCAAGATTCTGCACAGATATGGGGTGCCCGAAACTATAGTGACGGATCGTGGACCATCTTTTATCTCAAAAGAGGTTGAGGAGTTTGCAAGCAAGTACAAAATAAAGATGATCCAGTCCAGTCCATACTACCCTCAATCAAATGGCCAGGCAGAGGCCAGCAACAAGATCCTGGTCAACATTATCAAAAGAATGGTGATAGATAGTCCAGAAAAGTGGCATGAGAAGCTGGGGAACACTTTGTGGGCATACAGAACTTCCAAAAGGGCAGGAACAGGGACAACTCCCTATGATTTGACTTTCGGGCAAGATGCGGTGCTCCCCATGGAGATCAATGTAAGTTTTGTCAGAATTCAAAATCAATTTGGGTTACACAGTGAAGAGTACATTGAAGCCATGTGTCAAGGAATTGAAGACTTGGATGTAGCCCGAATTGAAGCTTTGAACCAGATTTATGAAGGAAAGAAGGCTGTTGCCCAAGCTTATAACAAAAAGGTAAAAATGAAGTCTTTCAAGGAAGGAGATTTAGTCTGGAAGACAGTCATCCCTTTAGGAGCTCAGCTCAGGGGCTTTGGAAAATGGAGTCCGACGTGGGAAGGTCATTTCATTGTTAGTCGTGTTTTGGATAGGGGAGGATACTACTTGGCGGACCTTGAAGGAAGCAGGCAGAAACATCCCATTAATGTTAAATTCTTAAAGAAATATTGTCCTACGTTGTGGGATGTCAGAGATTGTTATATTGAGGAGGATGCTAGGTAAAGCAAGCTTCGGGCTATCAATGTGCAGTGTATATTTATCAAACATTCAAGAGGACAGAAAGACAAGAGTTGCTAAAGTAATGTATATTTCATTTCGACGAATTGGCAAAATTTACAATGGATTCAAGGCCGATGTATTACAATCAATTCTCTTTTTGGATGCAATGATATCTTCAGCTGGTTTTTCGGTGTCTTCATGGATGGAACCCGATCAGGTGATCAGGTTGTGCGGCCAAGACACGCCTGGTAGAGGACCCTCAATCAGGGCCATCACCATATGTGATGGTGAAGCCCGATTTATTACGGCAGCAAGCAGGAGAGCAAGCTTTCGTGAAGAAACCGCCTGACCAAGGGTGTTGGAGATAGCGAGATGTGCGACCAAAGGTGTTGGAGATGGCGATTATCTGATGAAAACTCTTTTTCTCACGGAAAGGGAATTTTAGGAAACTCCACTTAAAATATGAGGAGCTCATTTCACAGTTTTGGGAGGAAACTCAGAAAGAGGAAACACTTGGGGGGAAGGAAAGTTGAGTTCGATGATGATTTGTTGAGAAAGCTAACATTTATAAAGAATATCAGAGAGTAGTTCAAAGGTCATGGGAAGATCAAGAGACTCCAGGTGCCATTAATTTCATCCAGAAGATACAAGTTCCAAGGGCAAGGATGCAGCCGCATGAAGCTTTTCAATCAATATTGACGCCTGGGATTCCAGGCTAAATATCAATTGAAGGGGGCACTGTTTGGATCAAAACTTAAACTTTGGACTCAAGAAAGAGGCTGGCCCAAAAGGATTCCTGAAGGAAGAGTCGGTCGAAGCCCAGCAAATTGGCCGAAGCCCAGCCGAAACCCAGAAAAGCAGGAAAGGGCTTTTCTGACTTGGTGCAGTTCATGAAGGCCACTTGCTCACCTACCCAAAGGCCAAGTGGTATAGACTGACCAGCTATACAGCCCATAAAGTACTTTAGAATGGCAGAACAAGTAAAATAGTTGATGAGTCACTACCTCTCAAGTTGCATTCGGGCAAAGTTGCTGCTACAGGAGGCCAAGCTGGGTTATCTATAAAAGAAGAAAGAGAAATCAGGAATAAGGACACTCAATCAAACAAACAAATGCAAGCACAAACTCTGCTCAAAGCCAGATTTGCCTACAAAACGAAGCTGTAGTCAGCCCAAGCCTTCATCCCCTTCGGAACAAGCCTTCACTCAAACCTTTGTAATAGCTCTGCTACCTTGTTCAAACTTGCTGTAGTATCGATTTCTCTTTGTAAACCCCTATCTTTACCCCCTTCTAAAGCTCTCAGAACCTTGATAAGCCACAAAGATAGGAACCAGCAAGACGATCAAGCTTGCCCGACAAGGTTAAACCTTGCCCGACCTTCTTTGTTTTTGTCTTTTCATTCATTAGCCTAGCAATATGTTGTGTACTTCCAGTTGTATTCAAGTTATTTCTAGTAAGATGACTATTAAAAGAACCTCTCAGTGCTTAGACCCGATTTGAATATATCTTCATGGTTCAAATAAGATCTAAGTTCTAAGCCCTCGGGCATGTATATCTGATCAGTTAAAAGTCCTTGGCCTCAAGGCATAAAAAAGAACCTTATGTGGACTTAACCCATCCACGATAGTCCTTGATAAACAAGAAGTCCAAAGTTACTTGGGGCGCAAGTAATCAACCTACCCTTTAGTTTTATTTCTATTATATTATGATTATCATAGAACGCTTATGCATGGAATGGATTCTGATAGGAAGCCTCAAGGCCTACACCTAAGGCCACCGAAGGCACCTATTTGGGTTCATTTCGTTCCGCGGTCTAGAACGTTTGAGTATAAAGAACGAATTCTGATAGGAAGCCTCAAGGCCTACACCTAAGGCCTCACAAAGGCACCTATTTGGGTTCGTTCTATCTCTCGAATACGGGTAATCAGAAGTATAATAGTTATAAGACTCCTGCAATCAATGGAACAAATATTATGTATTCGAGCACTGGTTTAGTTATCGATGGGAAGCCTCAAGGCCTACACCTAAGGCCCTACAAAGGCACCTGTCATAACTAACGCAGTTTCTCGGGCACATATATATACATACAACTAAAACTCGACATCCATTTCACATCTGTCATGCTAAAGATGGCAGTGGCACGCCTGAGTACTTAGAGGTTAATCTTGATTGTGAGCCTCAAGGCCTATACCTAAGGCCCCACAAAGGCACCTTTCAAAGTTAAAGCTGTCCTTCTCTTCCAGCCTTGCCCGACAAGCCTTGCCCGACAAAACCCCACCACGAAGCAGAAGCCCGACAGCAGCCCTCAACCGGCGCCAAACCTCCAGGGGAGCTGTGCATCTCGCCGACCAGGAAACGTCCCCGATGGAAATTCCCGACACGAACAGATGATGCAACTACAATCCGCGTACGAGCTATTTTAGTTCTGGAATTGGTGCTGATGCGCTGCCCTCGGCCCGACAACTTATCAATATGCCTGATCCCCTTGTAGCACTGAATGTCTATCATTCTCTTGATGTCTCCCTCGACAGCAATTGCCTGAAAAAACCCGAAAACTCAAACCTGTTAGCGATGCGAGTAGTAGGGCTGGGTTCGGTTCAAAACGGTTCGGTTTTTTGCCAAAACCGAAACCGAACCGAAATTTCGGTTCGGTTCGGTTCGGGCCATTTTTTTTTCGGTTCGGTTTTTTTCGGTTTCGGTTTTTTCCGGTTCGGTTTCGGTTTTTTTCGGTTTTTTTTTTTTTTTTTTTTTTTTTTTTTTTTTTTTTTTTGGGAAAATTGAAAACAAAATTGAAATCTAAAATTTTAACATCTCCAACACAATTATAACATAAGCATTCTAACACAATGAACAAAATTTATATGAAAAATGCACACATCTTTAAAATACAAAGTACAAGCCTATCATTCCTAAACATGAAGTCGTTTAATTACCATACCTGTTTCACCATCAACTGCATGAACACTATCAGTAATTTATTTGAAGGACCACAAAGCCATTATCTGGACGTCTAGTATTCAAAGGATAATCTAAAATTGAACACCACCCAGATGGATGGACAAAAAGAACGCTTTGAAGGGAAGCCTAAAATTAATTTGAGACAATACAGATGCATATAACCAGTTTTCTCTAAAGTGATATAAGTATATCTTATATAAATCATGTCAACAAGAACAAGCCTGGATGTTCAATTCTATTTGTTCTCTGAGAAATCAATACCAACTTCATATATTGTCCAGATCCGTTTACAATTTAAACTCTAATACTCATACATAATGTAGTCAAGAAACAATATGCTCTATTGATGCTAGGTTTGATGGAAATCTTCCTTCAGCACCAAAAACGTTATCCATAATAAAACGCTACTCAGAGAATTGCAATGCCTATGCTACTTTTCAGAACACGTTACCAATGAATCTTTGGTCTTTTCCATCATGACTTAGCAAGTCCAAGAGTCCATAACCTAAATGAAAATACATGTTTAACAAGATTTTTACCACTAAAAGAACAACATATGATTTACAACCTTCAACAACATGTCAAATTTGCAGGGCCATAGTTTCACTTAAGGAAATACAAGAGTCGGCAGAGAAATTCAAAGATAACAGGTAATCACATATCATGGAAGCTCTGATTCCCAGAGAAATATACTTATCTCCATCCTCTTTCAAATTATACATAAAAGTAGGCTATCTATCGTCACTACACCTTGCCAAACCATAAAGCTGCTGATTTCCTCCAATAGCCGAGCTTCCACATATATTACAAGCTTGACAGATTACCCCAAAAACAAAATGATAAGTCAAACATGATCAAATTGTTCCCAAATTAAGACGAAGAAAGAAACTGCAAAAGTAGCTCAAAAAAATCCAATTGGGTAACAAGTAAGCAAAAGTTCCCAACTCAAATTTAGCATGCAATTAAAAATGAATGAGCAAAAAAAATTCAGAAGTACAAAAAAAGACAATTACTTTCTATTTCCCTAACCTCAAATTTCTCCCCTGAGCAAATTTAACATACAATTAACTGATTAAGCAAAAAAAAATGAATGAGCAAAAAAAATTGTAAAGAAGTGGGAAAGAACACAGAACACCTTGATTTTTGTGTACTTTTCGTAGAGTTTGGAGTAGAGAGCTTCCGTCTGCGAACGAACAAGAAGAAGCTCACGGCGAGACTAACCTTTTGCAGTCGAGACTCGAAACGGCAAGAAGAAGCTCACGGCGAGATGAAGGACTGACGGCGAGGGCGAGGTGTGAGAGATTGAGAGTGAGATGGGTCGCCCCGTCGTGCGTCGCCTGAGATTCAAGACCGAGAGAGACAGAGAGTTTGAGAGAGACAGAGAGTGATTGAAGTTGAAGACCGAGAGAGAGAGAGAGGAGGCTAACCTTTTGCTATCGAGACTCGAAACGGCGAGATGAGAGACTGATGGAGAGGGCGAGGTGTGAGAGATTGAGAGTGAGAAGGGTCGCGCTGTCGCGGGTTGCCTGAGAGATTGAGAGAGACAGAGCGATTGAAGACCGAGCGAGAGAGACAGGAAGCTCAGGCGGCGCGAGAGGGTTACTGGGTTAGGGTTCATGGAGGGAGTCTGGAGGCAGGGAACAAGAGAGAGAAGAGGGGAATGAAAAATAAAAAAGTTAGGGTTAAAGGATTTTGTTGATTTCTCAACAAAATTAAAAAACAATCTCATAAATCCTAAAGGCATGAGGGTTCGAACCCATTGCCACCAGTGTGAAAAATTTCGCTTAAACCAACTTGGCAACAAGTTCTGTTTTGTTATGATTGTATGCCTAAACTATTTATAATATTGAAAAAAAAATTAAATATATATATATCGGTTCGGTTCAGTTTTCGAACCTCAAAAACCGAAACCGAACCGGTCAGATTCGGTTCGGTTCGGTTTGACAGTTTCGGTTCGGTTTTTTTTTCGGTTCGGTTTTTTTCGGCCTCGGTTCGGTTCGGTTGTCGGTTTTTTTCGGTTTTCGGTTTTTTGAACCCACCCCTAGCGAGTAGCACTCAAAGAGTGGTAGAGAAAGAGAGAGTTACTTATACCAACTCCCTCCCAACTAAGTACTTGGAGATTTCCTCGCCAATGGCAGCAACTTCTCTTCGGGTCAAGTCCTCGGCAAGTTTGTTGGTCATGTTTAGCTCGGATATGATTAGACCCGCCCTGGCCTTGCCAATCCCAGTATGTACTGAAGCGCATACTTGAGGAGCTTCTTGTCTGGAATCTCCATTCCTGCTCTTATATTCAGGCATTGCATGAAACTGCAAGTAACACCGGAAGCTAAAAGAAGATCATTAAGCCATCACATAAATCTTTAACTTCCCAAATTCAAATGCTAGTATGTCTGTATGTGGGGAATACGATTATTTTTCCCGTAGTTGCAGGGTTTTGGGATCTTAATTAAAATTTACAATGAAAAAAGCAATTTAAAGTTTAGTCAGTGCCGGACAAATTTCGGAAGAAAATTGTGGAGAGTGAGTGGCTTGTCAACTGGGTGTATTGTGCCGGCCAACCAGTTTCTCACATCCCACCAAGATTTATTCTGCATTGGAAGAAAACCCAAATATTGAACCGACCTATTAAGTTCCAATCAAGAAAAAGGCTAGCGAGTTTTGTCGGTCTCGCAAAATATTAAACCGACCTATTTTCTTGGTTATCATTGTTGCGATCATTTTGTTCGAATTGGAAAAGTGACAACCCCTATGGCTATATAGCCTATGGGGTTGAGATTATGTTTAACAAGATTGCAAACCTACAAATTTGATATGGGTTGGGTTTGTTGAAAAATTTGGGAATTAATCTTGATAACTCTCTACTCATCTCGTATGCTTGGTAACCAAGAAAGTTTTCCCTTTCCAATTGGGAGCTTCACTCTTTTTAATTTCTCACACACTCTTAATCTTTTGTCATTAAATTGAATAAATTAACGAAGATGATGAATATAATTTAGCATTTGTATGTAAAAAGAGAAAAAAATGTAAATTTATTATTTTCATGAACTAATAAATAGTAGCATGGGAATGATGTGATTGATAATTACAAGAGAGACGTCTACGATCGTCATGATATCCCCAAAAAGTTAGACTAGTTATACAATTATATTTGTATTATCTCAATGGACTATTTAATTACGCTTAGAAATTGAAACTGAACATAACAAATTGGTGAGTATAACAACGAATCTGGACTACTAAGTAAGACATTGTCCGAAAAATGATGATACAACGGGTATATTTATAAATATCAAACTTGTTTGGCTTTTTAGTCAAAATGATTTCTGAGATTTGCATAACTCCTCACTTTGATCTCTGAGATTTCAAATCAATAGAAATGGTCCCTGAGATTGTCTACCATCCATCATTTTGGTCATTCCGTTAAAAACTCGTTAAGTGTCCCGGAGCTCTTAACATGAAGTTTGGGCAATTTTCAAAGTTTCGTAACTCAATTGTTTCTTAACCAAATTCGACTCATAATATATCAAAATGAAGATAGGAAAGTGTAGAATAAAATTAGACCTATTTGGAAGGCCAATGGTTGCCGGAGATGGTCGGAAAATAGCCTCAAAGTTGGCTGGTCCGAGGGAAAACTCACCGGAAACTGGGTAAACTTTAAATGTTCATAACTTCTTCAATACTCAACGAAATCAAGTGATTCAAAAACGAAAATCATACTTCTCGACGAGACGAATAGAATTGTACCTTTTCAGCGGCTAACTCGACGTGGTTTGGCTGGAAAACGGCTCGAAAATGGCTGTCTTGGTCTCAAGTTAGCCACTTTCGAGCCGTTTTCCGGCCAAACCATGGCGAGTTAGCTGTAAAAAAAGATACCATTCTCTTCGTCTCGTTGAGAAGTATGATTTTCGTATTTTAATCACTTGATTTCGTTGAGTATTGAAGAAGTTATGAACGTTTAAAGTTTACCCCGTTTCCGGCGAGTTTTTCCTGTTTTCCCTCGGACCAGTCAACTTTGAGGCTATTTCCGACCATCTTCGGCAACCATTGGCCTTCCAAATAGGTATAATCTTATTCTACATTTTCCTATCTTCATTTTGATATATTATGGGTTGAATTTGGTTAAGAAACGATTGAGTTACGAAGCTTTGAAAATTGCCCAAACTTCCGGCCAAAAGCTTCGGGACACTTAACGGAATTTTTAACGGAATGACCAAAATGATGGATGATGGACAATCTCAAGGATCACTTCTATTGATATGAAATCTCAGCGACCAAAGTGAGGAGTTATGCAAATCTTAGAGACCATTTTGGTTAAAAAGCCAACTTGTTTCAATGAAAGTCGAACTTAAGGCCTCACACTTACAGTTGGAAAGGAATACAACTACACCGCCATGTGTGGATGCAAAATTGAAAATTTTATATGTGATCATAAGAACAACTGATAAACCAATATAGGTGTTACAAATCCAACTATTCTAAGTCTAGGGTTTTTATAATGATATTATTATTATGTTTTTATAATGATATTATTATTATGTTGTACATTAATCGAGCGTAGATTCTCATTCGAATGTGTTGTTCAAATTTAAAGTTCCACAACATAAACATTTCAAAAACGACCTTTTAAGAATTATTTGCATGAGAGAGTAGCAATAAATTCCTCAATGTTCTTATCAGAGCTTCCTCCTTCATCCATGGCCTCCTTAGCCAGTTCTCTCCATCTCATTAAATTCCTCTTAATCTCCTTCCCTCTCTCTCCTTCAATCACTTCTGCTATACATCTTTCTATTTCTTCTTTAGTGACAATTCCCATTTGGTCAACCTTGACCCTTACTCCTACTTTCCATTCATCTTCTACAAACTTGGCATTAGTCGTTTGGTCTGTCCACTGTGGCATTGCCACCATGGGGACTCCAGAGCTCAATGCCTCGAGCGTTGAGTTCCAACCGCAATGTGTCATGAAGCAACCGAGGGCCCTGTGACCCAAAACTTCTAATTGAGGACACCAATTTACAACCAAACCCTTCTCTGATGTTTGCTCTTCAAAATTGCTTGGAAGCTTCTGAGTTTCGGATTCTCTAACTACCCACAAGAAGTTAGCGTTGCTCCCTTTTAATCCCAATGCTATTTCCTCCATTTGTTTTTCTCCTAAATTTGCCATGCTTCCAAATGATACATATACGACTGTGCCTGTTTCTTTTGATTCTAGCCACTTCTTGCAAGCTTCAGTGTTGGAGTTGAAAATGCTGAAGCCATAATCTTTGTCATCTTCTAATCTCTTGTCTAGGTACATTGATGGAAGGGTTGGTCCTATTGTCTTGATCGGCCATCGCGTTCTCATCCAGTTCACCACCTGATAACATGCAAATCAAACTATTTGTACCACATTGACTGACTATATGTCTCACGGATGGATACAAACTTATCTAGGGCCTCACTTCGATAAGGGGCATGGGGCAATCTGTGTCCTCAAATTTTATGGCTATCGTTGCCTATATAGGGGCTTGGGGCGATTGTAACTGAAGCTAACATGTGAATAAAGATCTAACATATGTAAAACAATAGAAGACTGGTTGGTTTCTGGCCTGAGTTCAATCATACCTAGGTCATATATAAGGTCCCTTGGACCCTTTCATATGATATATATCCTATTCCCTCTCTAAAACTCAATAATGCCCAAGAAAACTATTTACAGTATATGTTTTGCAAAGCGTAGAGGCCTCTACTTTTCAATTATTGGGGAAAAGAAAATTTATGGTCAGTTTCAAGAGTACTAAATGCCAATTGGGAATTGCCACAAGGGTTGATCCCCATAAGCTATGAAGTATATGATACACATGAATTGCTTAAATCCTTTCAAAAGTGGAAAAGTTATCAATTTTTAGGGTTAGGACTAGATATATTGAACGTAATTAAACTGAATTAGAGACGAAATTGAACATTCAAGCAAAACTACAGGAACCAATAGTGGATTTTACCAAGAATGTGGATATACCTCTTTTTCCAGCCCATGGAATGTGTTGAAGAAGATCCAATCAGCGCCACTGATATTTGAAAACCTACTAACCACCAAGTTCAAGAAGGACGGATATGACCCGGGATCATAGATGAAAGAAGGCAGATCTTGTGGCTCAAGTAAGGGCAACCCAGGTAATGATATTGTAGGCTCTTTCAGAGGAACCCTAAGCAACCCTTCATGCACATTATAGTACACAGCTCCAACAGCACAAGAGTGAGTGAAAAATGAAGCCCCAAAAATTCCTAGCCCTTTGGCTGTGTCTAAAACCCAAGGCATGGCTGAGTCATAGACAAGACAGATGATTGGGTAGCCATCATTCTCTTGCTTCAGTATCAGCTGTGGCAATCTCCGTGACAAAATGGTTTGGAACCACAGAACCTTGTTCTCCACATTATTGCCGGCTTCTTCTTCTTCTTCAGATGTTGCATGAATTGGCTCAATCTTGACCTTACACAATTGAGTTTCAATGGCTTCAGTGTTGGATGAGATTGTGACAAGTGTCACTCTTAAACCTTTGGATGCTAAGCGTTTTGAGAATTGGAGCATTGGGTTTATGTGGCCTTGGACAGGAAGAGGAACCACAAGTATGTGGATTCTATTGGCTGTTTCTTTTTCTTTCTCCATTTTCTTTGTACAGACTACTCTGCCTTTATTTGCTGCTGTTGTTTTTATAGATATGAAAACTAAATGGGATGGCCTTCTTATTCCAATTATTCACTTACAAAGAAACTCAGCCAATAATAACGTTCACATAATACCACAAGCAATACACGAACACCTTTCTGGTTACCGTGACCAAAAACTCCAACAAAAACCAATCTTTATAAAGTCCAGATTCCAGACCAAACGCTATATGTTACCTATAAAGTGAAAATGTGATAAGAACAGAGTTCAATCAACTACAAACCATAAGTTTAGCTACAAAGTTTTGACAGCTTGCTTTAATCAACCACAAGAATTTTACTATTAAGTTTAATATTCGTAATAAGAGGTAGGTATCTGACGCAATGTTTTATACATGAAACATCACTGAAAGATGGGAACTCACAAGGATGATGAATACCACCAAGGGAAAAGAAGCTATAAATGCTTATCTTCAGGAATGGTCTTGATACGATGCACAATGCAACGATTACTTTAAGCAAAGCAATGAAATATGACAGCAGAACGAAAGTCCAAATCCAAAAAATATAATTGGAGAAATGGTTTCTCAACTCTTTACCAGAAACTTGGTTATAAGAGCTTCCTAGCACCCACGCAATGACTTGTAACTAACCAGCTTGATAAATTCATTATAATCATTAACACGGAAAGTAATATCAGCCTCGGATCAACGGAAAATGCATCAATAGCAGCTCAAATATGCACCCTAAGATGAGATTATCAAACAACCACCGAAAGCCAAATACAACACGGGAAGGAAAGACCGAAAGACGCCGATCCAAACTCTAGCATAACCCTCCACAGAATTCAATTCAGTGACAATGACAAATGCATTTGATTCACACTAAAAAAAGAAAATGAATGCTGCATATTACTGGCAAGTTGCAATACATTACCTACACGGAGACATCCCCTAATTGCTTTGATAGAAGATGAACAGTACAGAAGCAATAGAAAACTGCTACTCACACGGATTAAACATATATCAAATCCTAAAATCCAAATTAAAAATAAAAAATACCTAATAATTGGGAAACTTTAGTGCAATTTTCGAAATCAAAACCTAATTGGTAAGGAACTTAAAATTAAAGTAACTTCGAATTTGCATATATTATGAATTTAAAATTTCAAAAGAAGAACAGAGAGATGCAGAATTAAAATTTAGACAGAGCGATTTATTCTAAGAGGGATAAAATCATAAAAAGAGTAAATCGCTGAAAAAGAGTAGTCGCCAAATTCTCACCGGCGAAATTGGAAGGGAGAAGCGTTAAGCGAATCATGTTTTCTCACCGGTGAACTTCCTGAGTTGACGGAACCCAAATTTGAGGGATGATCGGTCAGAGGAAAATGATGGGAGTATGGATGGGATAGCATGTCATGTGTGTCCCGCGTGATGGTTTTTTTTTTTTCTTTTCAAAATACTGATGGTTATCCGTAATTGTAAATATTGTTTTGTTTTTTTTGTTTTTACTTGAAGGTTGTGGCCCACGTAATTGTTTTTATTTTGTATGCATGATAATGAAGAAGTTTGTGTTTCACCGTAAAATCATTTAATAATATGAAAAATAACTTAATTATATATATGTATTCATATGTAAAAAAAAAAATTCCGATGTGGAAACACGCTTTTTGGTGTGGTAAATTTTCAAATCTAAACAACATAAATCGGGTGACATGGAACATGTGTGGCCGTTGGGCTTCATACATTTGACAATTTGCTCCGATATAATGAAGAAGTTAAGATTTCATCATAAAACTAATTGACAATGTGAATAGTAACTCAAGTACTTGTAAACACATGCAAAGTTCTTTATTTTCTCGATGTGTGATCTATACTCTCATTTACACTCAAATATAAAATAATAAATTAGTATCAAACTCGTCATTTACAAAATTAATATTCAATTACTTATAGGCACACACAACCACCACATCCTTCAAGTAGATGGTCTCTCTTCTCTTGCATCACCAACAAAAAAAAAATCATGCATGCACCATGCAGTTGCAGAAGGAGAGTGTGGTAGAAGAAATAGTAGAATTTATTCAGAAAGGATTGGACATATTACATACTTCACTATTCACTAGTATAATTATATATTGATCATACAACGCTAGAAATCTCAGAGTGAGTTGACTATAAGTTTGAAGTCATCATAGCTAACTGCCCCATCCCCATCTATATCAATTGAAGCAATAATCCCCTGGCAATCCTCAAGTGTCAGCTCAAACCCCAAGTCATCTCCCATAACCTCATAAAGCTCTTCTGCAGTCACAACCTCATCCCCATCGACCTCCAACGCTTCAAAAGCATTCTTAAGAACATTTTCAAGCCCTCCGAATTCCATGTTCTTCGTGTTCATCTCCAAAAACTCCTCGATGCTTAGGAAACCGTCGTTGTTCGTGTCCCCTTGCTGCATCATTGCCCTCACATCTTCTTCACTAGGGTTGTACCCAAGTGACCCTAAAATCCCACCAAGCTCTGCAGCAGTAATTTTCCCATCATTGTCTGAATCAAAAGCTCTGAATGTTTCTACTAGGCCGAGGACTTGGCTCAGTGTCTCAGTTTCTGCTGAGAGAGAGCTGGGCTGAGCCATGCAAATAGGTTGATCAAGTGGTGTTTTTTGAACTTGTATTTAGCTTTTGTAATTTTATTGGCACATCCCCAACTATATATATAAGATATAACTAGCTAAGGCAAAAGGGGATTCCCATGATTTTTATTAGGGTTTTGTTGATATAAAGTTGGAAAGAAACAAAAGGTAAGAGTAGATTCTTATGCTTGTGAATTATTTAGTGTTATCGCATTTTGTTACAATAAGATTATTCTGGCTGAGTGCTCAAGGAATGATCTTGGACAAGTTGCTTTCTTTGATTCTGCAAAAGTGATTCCCACTAAACACCATTGCTGCGAGAAAAAAAATAAATAAAAACTATATGAATGTTCATTCGTTAGACAATTTATTTTTTAGATTGTAAACATTTTAGTACTTTTTTAAGAATCAGAATAAAAGTGTTTCTTACGTAAGTGTTCCAAAAGGATAATGTTAGGTAGACCAAAATTTTAAATTAAATTTACAAACCAAATGATGTCATTAATAGGAAATACGCACGTTAATCAACGTTTAAGTAATAATCTAATTATTAATAATCACATCATTTTATTAACAAAATTTAGTTTAAAAGTTTGGTGGCCCTAACATTACCCTTCCAAAATAATCGGAAATATCCCACGAAGCCAACCAACCAGCGGAAATGCTATATCCATCCGTCATTAATTTTACAATCATTTGGCTGGGTATAACCAAATTTCTGTGGTAGGGATGGCAACGGTTCGGTTTTGGGGACGGAAATGCTATATCCATCCCCATAACCATGAAAATTAACCATATTCATAACCGCAAATTAACTGTCGGGTATAATCCATAACCATACCCACCGGGTAATGGATTCTCCATCGGTTAACGAGTATATCCATTTTCGTCAATACAAAAAATATATTCGTTCAATTGAGACATTATAAGTTAGTAGATATTAATTTTGTTATTAAACATTTGATGTATAAAATGATCCAATGAATGAATCTTATTGAGTATAAAAATTAAAACACTGATCATGTTGGCTTGTCTTTGATATCTCCCATAAGCACCATTGAGTTCGCATTGATTTTAATTCAAAACTTTACTTTCCTACTAAAGACAGCTATTGTATTCTCAAGGTAATGGTTCAGAGAATAGTGGATATACAAATGCGCACACACACACACACACACACACACACATGCATACATATATATACTATATTATTATATTATATATAATTATATTGTTTACTATTCGGGTCGGATTCGGTTACGGATACGGTTTGGGGACCCCTATAACCATATCCAAAACCATAACCGAATAATATAAACAGTTTTTCCCCATATCCAAAATATACCCAAACTTCTATACCCAAATTTGTTCCATTTGGACAGTTATCTACGATTTTCTGGTTTAACGGTTAGAATTGTCATCCCTATTATGTGGGCTTGTATGCTTTCCCATCATCTGCTGGAGACCATTGGGTTTATTTGTTTCATATTCTGATATGGCCTGGGGTTGATGGAGGATAATTAACAGGGATGAAGCCCATGCATGTTTCACCACGCCCACGAAATTGTAATTTGCATAGTTGGAACTAGATTTTTATTTCATTTTTAACAAGTGATATTATTTATACTAAGGGAGAGAGGGTGGGATTAGCCTCGTAATGAGCTAGCAATAATGTGGTTCAAATTCGCTTTTGGCGAGAATCGAACTTAAGACGTCTCACTTATAAATTTTAGACCATAATACTAAGTGGCAAGTTGGAACTAGAATTAGAAATAAATATTTGACAAAAAATAAGAGGGTGTCTACACTTGGCAATCAAGAAAACATCCAAACTGCTTATAATAATGTTTGACAAAAACGTTAAAAACACTTAACACTTGGAAGCGCTTTATGGAGAAGTACATGCACATCCAAGCTAATGTTTTGCCAAAGCACTTGGAATTTACTAAAAATTTCGAGAGTAAATTGTAGCAATAATCCCTTAACTTTAACTCAATTGGAGCAATGGTCTCTCAACTAAAAATCCAATATCATTGGTTCCTTAACTCATCAAAACGTGTAGCTATAGTCCATCAACTAAAAATTCATTACCATTGGTTCCTCAACTTTAATCCAACTAAAGAAATGGTCCCTCAACTTTAACTCAATTGGAGCAATAGTTCCTCAAATTTTAACCTAATTGTAGCAATGGTCATTCCGAAATAACTAATTTTGACAAAACTTTGACGAAAATAACCATAGCTACAAGTTTTGATTAGTTAAGGGACCCCAATTGTAGCAATAGTCCTTCCAACATAACTTATTTTAACAAAATTCTGACAAAGTTGACGAAAATGACCATAGCTACACATTTTAATGAGTTGAGGGACCAATGATAATGGATTTTTAGTTGATGGACCATTGCTTCAATTTAATTAAAGTTGAGAGATCTTTGCTACCATTTACTCAAATTTCGATGTGTTCTTAATAAACACACTCTTAGCACAAGTCAATGTTTATTCAAAGACAACAAATAATTTAGGGATGTGATATCTACACACCCATTTTTACTTCTCTCACACCCTTTTAATTTTTGGCCGTCGGATTGGATGAATTGAAGAAAATTAAAGGACGGAAATTAATAAAGGATGTGGAAGAAGTAAAAAGGGGTGTGTGGATAGCACATCCCATAATTTAGTGCTTATTTAAATGGACAGAATCCAATAATTATACAAAAGAAATAAAATTAGAAAACTGAATGTAGGAACTATTTGATAATCATTTTGTTTTTAGTTTTTATTTTTCATTTTTTTTAAATAAAAAATTTGTTTAGACTATTTTCAACTTTTAGTTAAAAAAATGAAAACTAAAAGCTCATTGATTGTTTGATAACTCTCTCTTTCTCTCCCTCTCTTTTCCAAATCTACTCTCATATAACATGTAAAAAAATCCATAAACATTTATTTCAGTTAGATTACTTGCGTAATTTGTGATGAAAAAGAATCAAACACACACTAAATAAATCCACCCACGCATTACTTTTACTAATCGAGTTGTCAACATACAGTTACAAGCAAACATCCCTGATCTTTGAACAACATCATACAATTTAACTTTTCTAAGTCATTTGTACGATTTTTGTGTTGTGAGGTTGTTAGTTTGGACTTTGGAAGACTTGATTGATGATTTTAGTTCAACTTTAAATGTTTATTTTCATTGTCTTTGATTCTAGTTAGAATGCTTATCAGCAGGGTCGAACGTACTCTAGATTTGATGGACTTGTTTTGACCCTCAAATTCTTCAGTCGGCCTTATACTCTGGCGGAAACAAGAAAACCCTCCAGCCCAGTTCAAGAATAAGCCTGTGGAAAGTTACTTCTTCAAAAGCAAAAGTATCTCATATCACCTTTTCTCCTTTTCTTCTCTTTATCCTTCATGCTACCTGCAAGATAAGGAGAAGGATAACAATCAGCCGGAACTCGAAATCAAACTTCTGATCTGGGACTGATTGCTTGGAGCTCTGATTGCTTACCTTGTCTGTCATCTCTTTCAGCAGATCCCCTAGCTCGGCGACTTGGGGGACTCCTACTACATGGTTTGTATCGCGCTTGACCAAGCCTGAAACTACAAGTAAGCGTTAAGTGAAATTGATACATTACCTTGTGCATCTCCACCAGTTAAAGATACCACCCCTGAAGGGAGGAAGAGTACTTCCAAAGAAGATGCCACATCTACCTATGAGACAGATAAGGCAAGTGAAGACGATACCACCCTTCGGTACTTAAAAGTTTCGTGATTACGAGATCATTCTTCCATAATATTTCCTAATGTCATTTGTACTAAATCATTCACTTGTACTCACTAAAGGAGAGCTTGAACCTATATACTGTGTAAACCCTTCACAATTAATGAGAACTCCTTTACTCCGTGGACGTAGCCAATCTGGGTGAACCACGTACATCTTGTGTTTGCTTCCTGTCTCTATCCATTTACATACTTATCCACACTAATGACCGGAGCAATCTAGCGAAGATCACAAACTTAATATTTAAGATGATATTCTTTGGTGTATGCTTTTCACAAACGATATAGTGTTGATAGATGAAACGTAGGAAGGGGTAAACGCGAAGCTTAACCTTTGGAGAGAAGTGTTGGAATCTAAAGATCCTCGCCTAAGCCGATCAAAGACAGAATATATGGAGTGCAAGTTCAGTGCAAACGGAGGCCAAAATGAGTTAGGGGTGAGGATCGGAGATCAGGAAATACCAAAGAGCGACCGTTTTCGCTACCTAGGATCTATCTTGCAAAAGAACGGAGAATTTGATGGAGATCTCACCCATAGAATACAAGCTGGATGGATGAAGTGGAAGAGTGCATCCGGCGTGATGTGTGACCATCGTAGGCCACTGAAGCTCAAGGGAAAATTTTATAGGACGGCAATAAGGCCGGCAATGCTGTATGGCATAGAATGTTTGGCGGTGAAGCATCAACACGTAGGTGTAATGGAGATGAGGATGCTTCGTTGGATGTGTGGGCACACGAGAAAGGATAAGATTAGGAATGAGGATATCCGAGGTAAAGTAGGAGTAGCCGAAATTGAAGGAAAGAGGAGAGAAAATCGGTTACGGTGGTTTGGACATGTGCAAAGAAGGCCTACTGACGCTCCGGTTCGAAGATGTGACCACGGGACAGAGGTTCAGGGCCGAAGGGGTAGAGGAAGACCTAGGAAAACTTTGGAAGAGACCCTAAGAAAAGACTTAGAGTACTTGGATCTAACGGAGGACATGACACAAAACCGAGCGCAATGGCGTTCTAGGATTCATATAGCCGACCCCACTTAGTGGGAAAAGGCTTTGTTGTTGTTGTTGTTGTTGTTGTTGTTGGAGATGTTAAAATTTAAAATTTCAATGTTTTTCATTTTTTGAAAAAAAAAAAAACTGAAACCGAACCGAACCGAAATTTCGGTTTGGTTTTGATTTTGGCAAAAAACCGAACCGATTTGAACCAAACCCACCCCTAGTATTAATACCTTTCTAAGTCTCAAAACCAAATAAAACCTCGACGATCACGTTGAGGAAATAGGGTACTCCGCCGGAGCTTTTAAGTTCTCGAGTTCCCGTGAACTGCTCTACGTCCCAAAAGTGTCACTAGTCTCGTGGAGTCATAAGGAAGCTGATGGTGACCTCCAATCACTTGATCCGTGGGTGATTGATGGTGTTTGAAGGCTAGAGGAATCAGATTGTACGAACGGAAGGAATTTTCGAGAGAGAGAGAAGGAACAAGGTTGCACATGTGTGTGTGTGTGTGGTTTACGGGGTTGGCCACTTAAAACAACCTTAAGCCCTGATTGGGCTACCAACCCAAGATCCATGGAATTGGGTCCAATCAAAAGAAGCCAACCCATTTTCACTTATTCATTCATAACATTTTCGTTACGAACCCGATTCGGCCCTAAATCACGTTGACACTCTCGTGACATCAAGTATGATTTAATTACATCAACATGAAAATAATTTAATACCATATACGTACATCCACATCACCACGACTAGAGGGTATAATCGTCATTTCCATACATTCAAGGATAAAATATATATTAATTCGGGATGGGTCGTCACAGTGTGCATATATATAATTTATCCAAGAAACCAATTATTGTATCAATACTTATCCTTTTTCTTAACATATCGCCAGTCATTGTGCACATTCATTAAATAATAAAACTAGTGCAATGGAAACTGTATAAATATAATATAAAATGCATAACTTCAGTATAAAAGAATAAATGGAGACTTTGGAAGCGGTCTCTAGTTATGAATATTCTTTAACTAAAACCTTGTTGGTTTTCAATTTTTGATCGAAGTCCCTGAAATTAATGTGATAATTTATTTCTATGTATATTACTATTTTTTTTTAAATTAAATATTGAAATTTATAGTTGTTTATATTAATGAGATTTTAAAATTAAAAAAAACCATAATTTGTGGGATTAAAAATATTAAAATATAAATATACTATTGTGTGCGTGTGTCTATATATAAAAACATGGGTACATTCATCAAAAATAACCAAAAAATTATTGTACCAAAACATGGGTACATTCTTCAAAATCACAACAAAAAAAAAATAAAAAAATAAATATTAGGCTTAATAACATTAGTAAATTTCTTCAATTAAACTTGGCATGGATACATTCTCTAATCAAAGAAAAAAAATGTACCCATATAAGTTTAAAAATGGATTAGAAAAAAAAAATTGAATAGATTTTGTATATAAAAAAAAGGGTACATTTTACATATAACAAATTGATATATTTAAGAATGAGTACATTTTAAGATTAAAATTTTGAAAAAAATTACATGAATGGGTACATATAATTAGCATGGGTACATTTAGCAAAATTAAAAATGGGTACAAATAAATAAATAAAATATGGGTACAAGTACAAATAAAACTTTAAAAAATATGGGCACAAAAAGAAATTAATATATGGGTACAAATTAAAATTGAAAATAAATTTTGTACAAATTAAAAAAGGGTTGCAAATTAAAAATGGGTATAAACTAAAAATAAAAATATATGATAAAAAATTTAGCCATAAATATAAATATACTAATTGAAACACTTTTAACACTAAATGAATATATTTAGAAATAAAAAATATTTTATATTGAAATAATTAATGATGTTATTAATATCTAAGGACCTTAATCAAAAATTGAAAATGAATAAAGTTTTAATCAATAGAATAGCAAAATAAAGGATGAGAACCTAATTTCTCCAAGAATAAAACCCATAACTTAATATATATTAAAGGGGTGTGCTATCCACACAACCCTTTTTACTTCTCCCACACCCTTTGTTAATTTCTGTCATTTGATCTTCTTTAATTCATCTGATCCGACGGCTGAAAGTTAAAAAGGTGTGAGAGAAGTAAAAAGAGGTGTGTGGATATCACACTCCTATATTAAATAAGAGTGCACTAACCGGTTACAGTTAAAACAACGCTAATTACTTGTTTCGACCAAATCCACAATACTTTTTCATAATCTAAACCGTTGATGTTTTATAGCCAACCCTGATGATGATGTGCCTTAAGACACCCACTACCAGTAGCTCCCAACAAAAAAAAAAAAAAAAAGACATTTGTTGCTCTCGTTGAAAAATCTATGCGCATCAATGGCAAATTTATAAATAAAAGAAAAAAAAAAAATTTTGTTGATTTAGGAAAAAAAAAAGTCATGAGTTTTATATTTATTATCATCACTTTATTTATCTAAATTACGAGGTGAGATTCGAGCTTAGCAGCTGAAGTGAGTACACCATTTGTATAGGTCTATTTTTAACTTAGCCCAAAAGGGTAGGCCTTTCTCAAATTTCTTTCAAGTACTAAATAATTGCGGCTATTGTCTCCTTTCATGTAGTGTTGGTTTATGTTGCATTAAAATTTTAATTCGCTTCATCATTGAACATTACACGTCTAACAAGAGGGGAAAAAAACAATCACATATTCCATACAAAAACAGCTTACAATATAATTTTATGATAGTGATTGACATTCTATCAGAGGGGCAAACACTTGCCAAGTATCCCCCTATCCCTTTGTCAACAAATAAAGGCTGCTAAGTCTTATACTAATTAAGTAATCTTCTTTTGAAATTTATCTTTTTGTATAATCGAGCTATTCCAAGTAGTTAATAAGATAAAAACAACTTAGAGGATTTCATCACCTCATGCAATTTGATTGCCACACTTGAGCTGTTTATAATTGACCCTTTCCATCCAATATCTTTGGAGCACTTTGAAAGTTGTGTACACTTAATTTATGTGTGTGTATATACATATATATTACGTGATGAAGGTTCCCACCTACAAACACAGCTTTTATCAAGGTTCCCACCTACAAACACAGCTTTTATCAGGCTTGTATACAATTATTTCATGTTCAATATTTAATAGTATTGGTCCTTTAATTATTATCTCTAATCTCTAATATTAAAAAGCTAGAAGTCAAGTTTGGTGTCTTAAAGCTTCACCAAAAATAAGTGGACCAAAATAACCCTAAATAAAAAAAACGTATTAACTGAAAAGAAATGCAAAGAAATTATTACTAAGGATAGTTTTGTAAGAAAAAATAACAATTAAAAGAGATGAACAGAAAAAAAAAATTAAACATGCAAAAAAGAAACCTAATCGTAGAGGACTCGAAATAAACTGCCACAAATTGAGATAAAATAGAAAGAAAAAAAAAAAGAAATTGAACGTGCAAAAAGGAAACCTGATCATGGAGGACTCGAGAGTAAACTGTCGCAAACTAAGTAAGAAGATGAATAAACTCCCAAAAACTCACAAATCCACATTCAGTAATTTACAAATCCAACATTAGAGAAGGAGGGAAGAAGCTTCATTGTTCCTGCTACTTCGAATGGTTTGAGTAAATTTTTGTTTTCTATTTCATGACTCTTGAGAATTCAACTTTGTTTTGCAGGTTCTCCCTTTTTTGGACTAAAAGAAACATCATGGCCTCTTCCCATTTGTGCTTCGCCTACTTTTTCATGATGTTCATGGTTACATTCTGCAATCTACATGGAGCATATCCTGGTATTGCAACTCTCATTTCTGCTTAATTATACATACACATAGAGACTCTCTTTTGTAGAAGTTTTAATCTACAAACATGATAAACCTCGCTGTGTAGACGTGTAAACGAAGGAGGGAAAACGCGAACGTGTGAGAAAACTGTTTCGCGGAAGTGGAGAAATAAAATCGATTGCTCCATTGTGAAATTCGAAAGCAAGCTCTTCTCCACTGATACCCAAAGGTTTTTATGTGAGTTTTAGTTTTGCTTAAGTTTGGTTTTCCTGAACCATCCTTTAGTTTTGCTTAAGTTTGGTTTACTTAACCATTCTCCTTTGCTTATATTACTTGCTTATCCCTTCAGGCACTTCTCACACAGGAGTGGTCTTCTGTCTTTTTGATCTGGTAGTCGAAAGAATACCATGATTTGTTATTGATGTTGTTCGTTTGTGTTTTCATCAATACAACTATCTGTCGAGCACTTATGGTATTCCTAGCTTGGCTATTCCTCAGTTCTCTGTCGAATCAGAATCATAGTTTTAATTTCAATTCTATTTCGGTTAGTGCAGGTTTGGGATGATTGTTTTTGGATTTCTTTACGTTTGTCTGTCCGGCTATAGGTAATCTACCTCTGTCTCTTCACTTATTTCCATTACCATTCTATTGCACATGCACCTTTGAAGCATGAACTGTAAAACCATTTTGTGAATGGCAATGAATTATGCCGAGAATAATTGAGGGAATAGTTGACTTGGCAATCAAGTTAATGAAATCTCTAGGACTCTCGGTGCCTTAAGGAAATAAACATATTGGAGTCCTAATTACATGCAATCAATTAAGGGCCTTTATTAAGTAAATACAAGGAATAAGAGTCATGATGGGACTATAATTGATGAGATATGATTTGGGTTGATATCCTTTCCGATAATAGGGAGGAATTGATTGAAACCCTAGCTATATAACCTAGGAGCCGTCCCTGCTTCCATACCGATAGAAACTCACGAAAACTATAAGCCTATTTCGATAGTAGAGTTCATTGAGAGGTACTGGAAGTAGAAGACTACTTCTACTTTGTTCGCAAGGATCAATGGCTTCACCTTCATAACCATGTCTTCCGAATTCTACAGATAAGTTCAATATAATTAGTCGATTTCTATTTCATATTGATTTGATTTATTCGTGATCCTAATGTCTTGTTGTTGTGATTTCAGAATATGTCTTACATGTGGTATCAGAGCCACACAACAAGCTTAGGGTCTGATATAAAGGTATAAGCAAATTTGTTTATTGAAGATGATTCACATACTAAAGAAAATTTGCTTATCGTTTTGGTTGGATGCCTTCTAGTGTTCCATCTCATGAAAATTGGTTTTGATGCTTCCGCAATTTTGTGTTGGTGTGCAATGATTTTTCATGGTTAATAATATAAATATAATTGGTGTTAATTATATGAGATAAATTATTTTTTACTTATATTTTGGTAAAAATAATTTTTTAATTTGGATTTTTGGTTATATAATTTTCGAGCACTACTTTACAACCTAATATTTGAAGCTCGAATTTTTCCTTATGGTTTTGGCTCTCTCGGCACTTTCCGACGAGAATAACTTCTTGTTAGGAGACAACTTGGGTAAGATTTAATTTGAATTACAATTTGTATCAATTTTTCTTTTGTATAAATTACATGAATTATATAATTGTTTTTTAATACAAATTTTCCTACGAATTAATATGGATTTTGGTATTAGTTTCTGGGATTTCATGCTTCTACTTACGTACTCTTATTCTTAATTAATATCAGTAATCCTAATGATATTCTATTGAAGGGAAGAATTGCATTAAACATGTTGCAATTTTCTAATTATGTTAGCAATCTCCTAATCAATTTAATTTAATGTTGACTAATTTATTTTGGTGTTGTATGTAGATTTCCTTATGGAATTGATTTTAAAATCAATTGGTAATTATCATCTAAATTGGAGGAGATTCTAAATTTAAAATATATTCCATTATTTGTTTTATTGTGAGATTAAAAGTATTTTCATAATTATTGATATTGCCCATATAAAGAGAAATTATTTTAATACGTTTTCTTAAAAGGGAAATTAGTAGTCTCCTTGAATTTGGGTTGTGCATCACAATACAACTATTATGGTAATTTAAGCTAGATTAATATTGCAATTAATTTACCCGTTTTGTATTTGATTTGAATTAACTCATTTCATTTACTAATAAAATCTATTATACAGAATCTTTTAGAATTAAGGAGTTACGTATTTTGGATTTCATGTTTCCATATTTTAAATTTGGATATGTATCATGCACTCACAAGGCTTGTGATTTCTTTTGGATTTTATGAATAATGGTTGAGATCGATTAATAATGTTGAGATATTGTTCCTTATATAAGCCTAATTTTGGTACATATAGATTGGTTTATTTTGTCCAAACCAACTATTTTGTGAGTCAACAAATTTGTTTGAGAAATTTTAATGTTTTGGGCATATTAAAGGTTATTTATCTAATGAAATGAACCTTTAATTTATTTAAGAAATTTTAGTGTTTTGAGTATATTAAAGATTGTAAATTGGTTTTATTTAAATTATGAATAAATCTGAAATTTTGGTAGAGCTTGGGAAATACTGATGGAGTTTTGCATACCTTGCAACGTGTCCTATTTGATTACGATTTTGATAGATTTTCCTAACTCCAAACTTTGTGAAAATTTGTCATGTTATATTATATAATGGATTGTATACACAGAAAATTTTTCATCCTTTTTGTACAAGAAATGCATTTATGGTAAATTGTTTTTAAGTGTGATACTATGTTACTGGAATTTTGCAGCATAATATGTTTGTGATATTATTTTGATATACCTACGCAACTCCTAAATTCATGAAATTTTAGTATGATATGCATTGAGATGTTTTTTTTAAATATGAAAATTTTCACGGGCATTGGTTTGATAATGAATTATTGGTGAATTTTTTAATCTCGAGGTTGTACTACAGAATTTATGGGGTTTATGCAGCACATTCCATTCGATTTTATTTTTAGCTCACTTGTAAAATCGATCAAATTATGGAATTTTAGGGGACAGTAAATTTATATGTCTACTTCATTTCTGAAAATTTTCATGCACATTGGAGGAAGATTGAAGTTTTGGTGAATTATTTAGTTTCGGGTATGTTTTGCAGAATTTCTGTTGTTTCAGCAGCACAACTTATTTCGAATTTGTTTTAGTACACTTGTAAAATCTCAAAAATGATGAAATTTTGGGAAATAACATATTTTTATGTTTACTTTATGTCTGAAATTTTTTATGCATATCGGATGAACAATGAATATTTGGTGAATTTGTAATCTCAGGTATGTACTGAACATTTTCTGCTGTTTCTGCAGCACCTCTCTTTTCAAATTCATTTTTGGTTCGCTTATAAGATTTTAAAAAATCATAAAACTTTGCAAAATAGTAGTCATATATGTCTAGTCATACTTGAAAATTTTCAAGACAATCTAAAGAGAATTGAGTTTTTAGTGAATTTGCAAACAAAAGTAGTACTGTTGAATTTTGGTACTTCAAAACTAGTTTTGTTATGTGATATTGTTTCACTGATTTGTGCATATCTATTGGTTATTTTATGCAAATTTTTAATACTAATGACTTTTATAGACAACACTGATTAAATTTTTATTTAAAGATGTATTGGTTTATTTTGCTTAAACCACTGTTTTGTTTGGTCATCAATTCTGATTATGATGATAATTGTCTTTTGAGAGAAAATTGGAAAGTGGCATCAGTTTACTAATTGATCATTTTGGTCCATATCGAATAACTAAGTAACCATGTTTCCTCTTTCCAGAACTCTATTGTTCAGTGTCAATAACGACATATTTTTGTGTCTGATTGAATCTTTTGAGAATCATTGAATATCCAAATACTGTTCTAAATGATTATTTTGAAAAATCAGAATTCTAATTTATATGGTGAATACTTTTGTCCCAATGGGAATTTCAGAAAATCACTCACCAATTATAAATTAGTATTATAGCAAATCATAAAGTACTTCTAACATATTTTCATCTGGCCAAAGCTGTTGAAGCTATATGTATTTTGTGAATTTCGTGTATTTTATGTTTTGGCTAGCTATGCAGGTACTTTCTTTGCATGATTAGTTTCTGCCCAAAGGTGTAACAATCATGCAATGGGCAATTCGTTTGATCCTCCACAACTCGACTACTTCCATGATGAATCTTGCAAAATCAAGAATGAGTAGGTAAATTTGCCAAATCTTTTGCCTTAATTTTCTTTGAGTTCTAAATTGGATTAAAATTATTGTTGAAAAATTGATGTTATTGAGATATCTAAGTGTTTATTTTAATCGACTTTGTTTTAGAATTAAAACATAAATTTTGAATTTAGGATTCTCTTATTAGGTTTCATTTTAATGCATGACCTAATCTTTAATGCATATGTGAGTCTTCTCGCATACACTAAAATAAAATTTGTAGTCAATGCATAAGTTTTTTTTTTTATTTATGGAACTTTTTAATTCTAACCTACTTAAATATATATGTGTGTGTGTGTGTGTGTGTGTGTGTGTGTATTTGATCTTTATTGATTCAACTAGCCTATATTTTGTTATATGAAAATCACTTTCTCTAGTGTTTAATCTTGCAATTTTGAGTGTTTGCCCAAGTGGGAGAAATAATGTATTATGGGCTTCACACTCATCATTTTTTGCATGCTTTTAATGGTCATAGTTTTGGTAGATAAAACGTACATTATCATACTTGTTTATATTTTATTTGTTATATATGCAATTAATCTTGTAGGAAATTCAAGAAGGGTTAATGAGTATATTCTGCTCAAAAGTGTTTTGCTTATTAATTCTTGTATGTTGTTCAAGAAATTGGACTTGTGATTTATATGTTATTGATGGATAATTAATCTGCTCAAAAGTGTTTTCTTATTCAGTACAACTATAAATCAATGTATAGTGAAGCATGGAATTAACAAGATGGTATATACTTCATCTGCTCAAAAGTGTTGAAGCTATATACGTTTACCCTTGTATTTTATGTTTTAGCTATGCAAACCTAATATAATTAGTTTCTATCCAAAGATGATTCTAGAATTATATGCTTTTGATGCATTAGAAAACATTTAGTTAAAGTTTTCTATTTCTGTCAGATGTTAGATGAACAAAACTGACCAAATGATTTTGTATAGTTTTTCAGTCACAAGAGTCACCTCCCTACAGATGTCTAGAATAAAGATGTTGAGCTCACAAATTTTATGTTTTAGATCTCATGACTAATGTTTTGCTAATGGGAGTATTTGAAAGGTATATGTTTCATTTTGTAGACATTGACAAAGTTTTTGTTTTTTACTCTCTTAATCAGTGGGAGTAATAATAATTTATATAATTTTGTCTCTTTTAATCAGTGGGAGTAAGTGATTACCTTTTGTGTTAAAATTTTGAAGTGTTAGTGGCTGATATTTTAAGAGTAATTTTGTTTAAATTTTGTTCATAAGTTTTAATAAGAGGTCCTGATTTTGTAAACAGTATGTCGTATTTTACTTGTTCTCTTATTATATTCTAAATTGACAGAAAAGTTGGATTTAGTTACCAACCTTGTTGAGTTCTTTTGTGAACTACTTTTGTACTTAAATATATTTCCATATTTTCAGTTTGACTATTGTGAGCTAATGTTTTGACTATTAGCTCTTGATATCATGACTTTGTTAGTAACATAGTGCTTTGAGTTAAGTGTGAATGTAATCATGGAGTGCAAGGAACTGTCCAATGTGTGCCTTGTTTTCCTTGGTTCTGCATTTAGTCTCAAAGTGACAAGTTACTTGAAAGGTATGATTGCATACTTTAGTGGACTCAAGTGATCACCATATATATTTATCTCGTTGAGGTATTCTCATTGGCATTCAAGTGGGAGAATGTAAAACCATTTTGTGAATGGCAATGAATTATGCCGAGAATAATTGAGGGAATAGTTGACTTGGCAATCAAGTTAATGAAATCTCTAGGACTCTCGGTGCCTTAAGGAAATAAACATATTGGAGTCCTAATTACATGCAATCAATTAAGGGCCTTTATTAAGTAAATACAAGGAATAAGAGTCATGATGGGACTATAATTGATGAGATATGATTTGGGTATCCTTTCCGATAATAGGGAGGAATTGATTGAAACCCTAGCTATATAACCTAGGAGCCGTCCCTGCTTCCATACCGATAGAAACTCACGAAAACTATAAGCCTATTTCGATAGTAGAGTTCATTGAGAGGTACTGGAAGTAGAAGACTACTTCTACTTTGTTCGCAAGGATCAATGGCTTCACCTTCATAACCATGTCTTCCGAATTCTACATATAAGTTCAATATAATTAGTCGATCTCTATTTCATATTGATTTGATTTATTCGTGATCCTAATGTCTTGTTGTTGTAATTTCAGAATATGTCTTACATGAACACCATGAGATGTGATTTGATTATTTTAATTCGTCTTTTTGAAACTAGAAACGAATGTGTTGCAGGAAGAATTCTTTGGCCCAAGGAATTAGAAAGAATATAAAATGTGGTGAGAAGATTGTTGCGGCAAACGGAAGAAATCTCTTTTCTTACCCCTCATCCTTTCGAACCATGTATTTTTTTTATTAGCTAATGGTTTACAATTTTACATTCCAAATACCAGCTATTCAAAATTATGTTATTAAGTTAATACCATTATATTAAAATTTTAATTTAATCAATCATTCAAAGTTACCGCAACTAAAAATTATTTCTCACTCATGACGCATTTGATTTTAAGCTGAAGTCTCAAACTCAGTTTCACTACATGAATTTATCAACGAACTCAAGGAAATACCAAAAATCAAGAAGACGAGTGAGGTTTTGGAAAAGTTGAAGGAGAGTTGATAGGCCCCAATCAAAATTAATTTTATCACTCCCTTAATATGGAAAATTACAAACATATAAAACATAGCATGTAGAACATGTATGAAGTGTTTCTGAAGTAAAGATGTTTTTATGCATGCACAAATGTGGAAGGGATAAAAACTCTATATGCCACGTGTAGCACATCGTGATGTAAAAAAGGTCTTTCGCACGCACAAGGCGTGTGCAGATAAGCTAGTTATTATTATGGGTATATTACATAATACCCCCTCAGGTTTGAGGTCTATTACAATCTCATACAACATCTTTAAAACATTTCACTCTCATACATTAAATATGATTTTCATTTCATTTTAATATAACCGTTAGTCAATCAATTAAATTGACTGTTAAATAATGATGTGGCAAATATAAAATCTATATTTTTAATTACGTGGACACCACGTGTTCGCCATGTGTACAAAAAAATTAAAAAAAATCATTTAATAAATACCAATTTAAATATAAAACTAATATAAGACAAAACGTACAAAACACAAGGGGGCCCACATCTTTTAAACGTCTTCTTAGCCTATCTTCCCCATCTTCTCCAGCTACCTGCTCCGACGAAAAAAATTATGCAGAATCTTCAGATCCGCCCCAAATTGCAGTACTTAATCGAGCAAAAACCAAATAGCAATCCAAATGGATTTGTGGAGGCGTTGGGTCTGGGAAATTTAGATTTGAACAAATCCCACTCCCAAATTCACCGAATCCCACCCCCAAATTTACCTCAAGATCTAGGAGTTGCAGGCGGCAGGCGGGGGAAATGTCGTTGAGGTTGTTGTAGTAGCACGACGAGGGAGGCAGAGGGACGCCGACTTCGGCCTTGCAACCTGGACCTGGGTTTGGGTGAATTTCAGATTTGGACGAATACAACCCCCAAAATCACCGAATCCAACCCCCAAAATCACTAAATGCAACCCCCAAAATCACTAAATGCAACCCCCAATTTTTTTTTTCGAATCCAACCCAACCCTTAAATTCGATCCATGTTGGAGTTGTTGATGGCGTGGGAGCTCTAGGTGTCGAAGGGGGTGAGATAAGTGGCGGCGAATTTGTTGAGGAACTTGTTGTCAAACATGGCGACCCCTACGCTAATGCTGCAGGCAACGAGGTCGTAGGCCTCGAGGGAATAAGAAGAGGAGAAGGAGACAAGACAGAGGTGGAAGACGTCTTTGGAATAGCAGCGAAGGAGTCGGCGTCTTGGGGCTACTTCGACGGCATGTTGTGAGGAGATGAGGTGTTGTAGACGGGAGGAGAAGATAAGATGTTGCTGACAGAGGAGAGGAGAAGGGGTGGCTCGGGTGGGCAAAGGGGCGGTGGTGGGAGAAGGGCTGGGGAAGATGAAGAATTTGTACTTTTTTTTATTTTTTAATTAATTATTTTAATATGTTAAGATTTTGTATTTATTAATTTTATGCCACATGGCACATGTTTGTCAGCCATGTCAACATGTTTGTACACATGGCGAACACGTGGCGTCCACAACATTAAAAAAATAGATTTTATATTTGCCACGTCATTATTTAATGGGTAAATTACATAGTAACCCCTCAGGTTTGAGGTCTATTACAACCCCATACAACAACTTTAAAACATTTCACTTTCATACATCCAGTACCATTTTATTTCAAAATAACACCTCCGTTAGATTTTCCATCCATTAGTCTATTAAATGTTGACGTGGCTACTACATTTGTGCTGATGTGGCTGCCACGTGGAAAAAAAATATTTTTCATACATTAAAAATATTATAATATTAACTCAATTAAAAAAAACATAAAAACATAAAAACCCTAACCCAGATCCCCTTTCTTCCCCCTCTCCTCTCTGCAATCCCTTCCCACTATCCCTCACCCACCCCAGCAACCTCCCCCCAAGCGACCTACATCCATATCCCTAACCTAGAACCCAAAAACCTGCAAGAAGAAGAAGAAGAAGAAGAGGAGGGAGGAAAAAAAAAAACCCCCCAGTTTGTCCCCCCCCCCCCCCAAAACCTGCAAGAAGAAGAATAAGAAGAAGAGGGAGAAAAAAAAAGAAAAAAAAAGCCTAGTTCACAAGAAGGTCGTGCACGCGGAGGGGGGGAATGGGTTACGGCCAAGCAGGGGGAAGGGAGGTGACTCGTGGGTCACGGGTCGCAGCAGGGCCAGGGGGTTTTCTTTTTTTTTCTTCTTCCTCCCTTCTTCTTCTTTTTGTTGTTACAGGTATGTGGGTCGCTTAAGGGGGTGAGGTCGTTAGGGGGGGTGGGTGAGGGATAGTGGGAAGGGATTGCGAAGAGGAGAGGGGGAAGAAAGGGGATATGGGTTCAGAGGGTGTGTAGAGAAGGAAAGAGGATGGGTGATAGGAGCATATTTATGCGCCTTAGTTAGCTAGTTCTTATGCATTTCCATGGTGTTTTCTTAGTTAAAGTAGTCTTTTAAGCTAGTTTTATGTGTTTTCAGGTTTTAAGGCCAAAGGATGCAAGAAGATGCATTTTGGAGCTTTTTGGAGCAAAATTGGGCTTGGAATGATTATCACATAATTGGAGCCAAGGTTTGGACGAATTTGAAGACTTGAAGATGATGATTCCTACTTGAACAAGGTTTCCTAGTTGAAGTAGGAAAGTGCTTACATGAAGGATTCCTAATCAACGAAGGATTCCTAATTGAAGATGGATTCCTAATCACATGAGGATTCCTAGAAGAACAAGGATTCCTACTCCAACAAGGATTCCTACTTGAAGTAGGAAAGTTAAGCCAAGGTTTCCTACTTTGGTTTGATTTTTCCTAATTGTCCCTAAAAGTTCCAGCAATTATGAAGACTTTCTAAGCATTCTAGGACACAAAACAAAAGCCTAGAACCCTTTTGAACCCTTGCCGCACCCCCTTTGCATTTCCTCTTCCTTATTTCCTGTTTTTATGCTTTAAAACACCTTCCTTTTGTGTTTTAAACTCTAGCCGAATTTCCCTTGCCCTTTCCTTTAATTTTCTGATTTTGTTTCCTATTTCTAGAAGCTTTTGACTTAAATTTCTGTTTACCTAATTAGCCTAGGGTTTTTAATTTCCTAATCCCTTTAAATAAACATGTTTGTGCAGCCACAAACATCCCCATTCATCCAAAAACTCACCCATTCACGCCAGAAACTGAACACCACCTTCAACAGCCCCATTCCTTCACCATTCACCATATTTTCTGACCCAAAACCACCCTAGCCGCACCACCCATCAACCCTAAACACTTCCATACGTCTTCCATCCATTCTACATCATTCAATTACCCAAGAAACCACCAACATCCAATCTGCCGCAAGCAAGGAAAGGGGACAGATTCTCTACAATTGTTTGGCTCTTCATTCTGAGTTGTTGAACGATTTTAGGTGTTTTCTATCTTATATTTCAATGTCTAATTTATGTAATCTTTGTTTTGCTTTGAGTATGATTGGCTAAATTCGTTTTGGCTAAGGGTGTATTCAAAACCATGATTATATATGTGAAATAAGTTGATTACTTTCAGTTATCGTTGCATAAGTCGTGAATACAATTTGCTTAACCATTTGATTTAGAACTTATTCTCGTATGTTGATTGAGAGTGCACGCTTAATTTGCATGCTTGAATTTGGTGCTAGGATATAAGTTTGTTTCACCTAATCGTTATGAATTTATATTCGCAAGTAGTGAAGGTCGCTAGTCACGATCGTGTTAAGTAGATTCCTGGCAAGAGTATCATGCTTTTCATAGTTACAAATGCTTTGTCGATGCTTATGATTTCCAAAGAACGTAATGATTCTAACTTGTTTCTTTATCATGCTGTTCATATAGAGAACTTGTTAGGAATAATTTGTTTGCGATGCATATTCATCCAATTCAATGATTCTAGGGAAATCTGAAGGTTAATTTAAGCGGACCTAATTAACTTGGAGTGTCGAGGTTCACAACTTATTGAATTGATAACTGGAAATTGATTTACGTTGCATATATTTCATGTGTGGAGAAGAACCCCTTAGCTCTTCCATCATTCATTAATTCATCACAATTTTGTCTACTGTTTTCTTTACAATCTGCCATTTAATTTAAATTCGTCCAAAATCAACCCCACTTTATTTCTTTGAGTTATATTAGTTAGAACTTGTCTTAGATTATGTTTTTAAGTGTTTTAGGTCATTAGAAAACCAAAATTCGTCCAAGTTTGCATTAGAGTCCCAAAACTGCCCAGAAAGTGTTTTAAGGCAGTTTTGAGTGTTTTTGGTGCTGTTTTGAGTCTTTTGATTTGTTTTAGTGTTTTAGAGTTTAGTTTTGCATTCTTTGAGTCTAGTTGAGTGTTTTAAACCTAGTTTTACATATTTGAGTCAGTTTAGAGTGTTTTAGCAATCCCTCCTAATCCCCGGTTTAAGAACGATCCCTACTTATCCATACTACAATTGTCAACAAGAGGGTTTAATTTGTGTGTCAAGTTAATTTTCACATCAATGGGTGCGGAGGGAGGGAGGGTCGCAGGTTAGGGGGTGCATAGGGAAGGTCGCGGGTTAGGGGGTTGCATAGGGAGGGTCGTGAGTGGGGGGGGGGGGCAGGGGTGTTCTGGGTTTCTGGTTTAGGGGTGGGGGACGCGGGTTGGGGGTTATCATTTATGGGTTGCAGGGAAAAAGATGAAGATGGGGGATATGGGTTTGGGGATTACGGGGAGAAGAGAGGATTTTGGGAGTTGCAGAAGGGTGGGGGGGGAGGGGGGGAAGGAAGAGATCTGAGTTTCGGGATTTTCTAGTTTTTTAATTTTTTTAATTGGGTTAATATTATAATATTTTTAATGTATAAAAAATATTTTTTTTCCACGTGGCAACCACATCAGCACAAATGTGGTAGCCACATCAGCATTTAACAGACTAATGGATGAAAAATCTAACGGATGTGTTATTTTGAAATAAAATGTTACTGGATGTATGAAAGTGAAATGTTTTAAAATTATTGTATGGGGTTGTAATTTACCCTTAAACCTGCGGGGCTACTATGTAATTTACCCTTACTTAATAGTCAATTTAACGGATTGACTAACGGTTGTATTAAAATGAAATGAAAATCATAGTTAATGTATGAGAGTGAAATGTTTTAAAGATATTGTATGGGGTTGTAATAAACCTCAAACCTAAAAGGGGTATTATGTAATTTACCCTGTTATTATTTCTAGTTAATTGAGAACGACATGTGATTTTTTTTTCATTTTTTTTTTTCAAGGCACAGGCTCAAAGCCAAAATGCCCACAAGCCCACAGATATGGCTCCAGCTGGTTACCACCCGCAAGTTCCAGCCCCTCACAAATCTGTTTGAGAGATAAATGCATACATACATTTTATAGTGTTAATATAATTAAACTTGAAGAATCTGCATAATTAAGAGAGTTTTGTCGTTTCTGCAAGAACTAGGGAATTTTTAGGGATGATAACAAGGTTCGATGCATGATTAATAAAGAAAGAGTAGTTAACAAAATTTAATCACTCAACATCATCAGGTGGCAGACATATGCAAACGAGTTAATTAAAAGAGTATTCTCTACTTGATTGATTCCATCATTAACAATTTCTTTTCTTTTGGTTTTGGTCAACGGCATGCACCATTTCGAGGAGGGGCCATGTTTGGATGGATGTGGAAACTAGGTTTTGGTGACCTTTCAGCATACCGAAGAAGGACATGGGTTTACCATGATGCTTCAATATTGCTTGGTTTTGGCTCACGGTAAAATGTGAGAACCTACGACTCTCATATTTGCATCACACGACTATGTAAAGTTTTATTAGCTTTTTGTTATCCGACGTTGAACTTTATTAATGAATTGCATAAGAAAAAGACATATTGGTCTTAATATAATACATCGATCATCGTTTTCTCATTTGTACTGAATCCAGATTTGAATTCAATTATTGGAAACCCTAAAGTTTTCAAAAAAATAGAGGATTTTTAACTTATATATAACGGCCTTGACATATTTCTAAACATGAGAAATAACAAACAGAGTTCAATTGACTTTATTTTAATATGTACATATAACAACGTCTTTTTCACATATACCCTTCAAAACAACAGCAATGAATTTGTGGTATCATAATTCATCTTCTCCAAATTCGGCTGCACGGCAAATTTGATCATCGGCGGGGGGCCGCATGCCAGCGCAAGAGCGCCGTCCGATCCATCGGGAATGTGCTCCCTGAGCACACTCTCCGTGACGAATCCCACACTGTATTCCCACCCTTCCCTGCCATTCTCCACCACATACCAAACCTTGAACCTCTCATGTTGTTTGGCCCAACCATCAAGTTCTTCCCGCAGCAAAATGTCATCTTCTGTACGGTTTGCATACACCACATACATCTCGGTCTTATCCTCTGGGTCCTTCAATATGGCTTGAACCACTTGGTAAATTGGGGTGATCCCGGTCCCACCAGCCAGCATGGCAAGCTTCTTTGCAAACTTTGGCTTGCCGTTGACCATAAAATTACCGCGACCAGTATACTCTATGTGCCCTAAGGGACCCTTGATGTCTAGGGATGCACCTATTGGCAGTGAGTCCAAATACTGTGACATGACACCCCCGTTGGGGAACTTAGGATGCACATTCTTGAAGTAAACTTTCACCACCAAATCAAAGTACCCAACTTCATCAATTGAGCTGCTTGGAGTGTAAGCCCTCATGCAAAGCTTATCCTCAATTGTAGCACACACGAAAATGTGCTTTCCCACCGGCAATCCCAAAACTTGGTCCTCCGAAGGCAATCCGAATCTAAAGAGCCTGACGTCGTGAGAGATCGATATCTTGGCTATGAGCTTACATGGGATTTTCTCACGCGGAATAAGTGCGATGCTTCTTGAATGCATTACTTCTTTGATTGGGGCTAGCTGCGTCATGTTAGAAGAAATAAGGTCAAGTACAGATGTTGTTCTTGGTGGCCCATGTACAGAGTTATTAGGGGAACTAGATGTGGAGTCTGAAGCATAATTCGTAGTCACCAACTCTCCGATTCTATAATCCTCAATCATTTTCTTGGCTTTTTCCGAATGGATGGCATCAAACTCTTCGGTGCAATCAGTGCCAGCGTTGATGAGAATGCTATCAGCGCCACCAGGGTGATCATTGAGGAAGCGAGTGCAGTCGTAGACGTGGCCGTGGACGACGATCCAAGCAGATTGAGAAGAGTTGTGCTTCTTGACATCTGACATTGAGTACATCTTGGATGCACTAGTGTTCATGAAGGGTGTTGAAAAACTCTTCTTTAGGGTTGTGTTGGATTCAGAGTCCAAGCGTTTTTCTTTGGCCATCCACCCACCTGATTGGTTTCCAGGTTGAGTTGGATGCTCAAACGCTAGTCCTATCTCTCCCTTGTGTGGTTTGCACACATTGGTTTTCACTCGAAACCAGCAGTTGTTCATCATTCCCTAAAAACATTACACCCACAAATCATAAATCAATTACTGAAAAATAATCAAAGGATAACTATTTGTACATATTCTTTTGTCAAATGTGCATAAGTCACATGATGTCATCTACCAACAAATCATATTTGTTACTTTTCTTCATTAATAAAGAAAAATTACTGCACAGAATATTAATTTATTTTCCCAATGGTAAAACAGTTCCAGCTCCAATTTTATATTTTGGTATAAATTAACCATATTCAACTCCTAAATCAGCCTTCCACGAGAGATTTTTCAATGTGACAGGTACACAGGATGGTACACTATATATTACTATAAAAATGGTGAGATATGTGTACTAAAAAGTTAATAACTTAAAAAATAGAATTTCTCACCACTCTTATTAATATACGTAATGTACCACTTGTGTTCCCGTCACAACTAAAAAATTCTCCTCCCCGAAGACGCATGTACAAGTCAAATATACTAATAGCTATCTGCAGCCAGAGATAAAGAAACACCCACTGACCCACACTTTGTGGAGAAGATTCTTGTGTAAGTTGAAGCAGCCATAATAAAACAATAATTTCTCCCTTTTTTCCAAGACTCAAGGAGCCAAGTGTGAAGTCACCAATGAAATGCGACACATTTTCAATGGCCTTGGTGCAAGGATTAGGATTATCTCCTCTTCTATTATCTCCTTCCATTATCTCTTCTTATTTTCTTTTATTTTGTGTCTTTCTTTTGCTATAAAAAAATTAATATAAGATATTGACGTGGTTTAATCGTAATCGTTCAAATAGAAGAGATGGAAGAAAAGAAAAAAAAAAGAAAAATAATTCTACTGTCTTGGTGCAATGACTACGGTCCACGGTTTAATTTGGGGCAAGAGATGGTGACAATCTGATTGTGACAATATCAAACAGCCAACCACGAATTGCTTAGTTGCCCTACTAAATTATTCACTCTTGGAAAAGACTGGACGACTAAAATGGCCACAAATTAAAAAAGGACATAGTTGGATCCAGAAAATGTGTTGTACTTGTAACCCTAACCCTAAATCCTGGTTATTTATACTCCGTTGCTAATCACAGTTTAACACTCTTTGAAAACTTTTATTTAGGTATGAAAACAGTAAGTTGCAAGAATGAGTAATCCTAAAGCTGTCATCAAATAATTATTTACGTCTTTAAGGTATGCGTTCAATCTTGTCTTTTAATACCGGTCTTATTTAAAATGTAGAAATAAAGAAAAAATGTGGGATAATATCTTACCATGACGTTCCAAATGAGTTTCTCGGGCTGAGTATTGAGAGTCTCGTCCCAAGCTCGGACGGCGATCTCTTTGGCAGCAAGTAGGTCGAGCACCTCCACTTCCAGTGACCAGAAACACCAGCACCAGTACTTCCCATATTTGTTTGGCCTCTCCTGGTGGTCTAACGTGCAGACATGCCACGTGTCCCCGCCGTCCATTGTTATCTCCACTCGTGTCACTTTCTTCCCGCCGCCTGTAAAAACAGGAAAGCTGAATCATTATATGCACTTTCAGATGAGATAAGGCACAACGTATGTAAAAGTCAAAATCCTGGCTTTAGCTCTTTCGATTTCAATTTTTTTCTCCATTTTGTTTTAGTAAAAATTATGAGGTACCCATGGGACTTGTGACTCATACTAAAATCCAAAAAACCTGATAAATATTTATGATTTTCGTAACGTGGTCTCCGATTCACCAAGCTGTATTTTTATCAAAAAGTAATTGTACATACGTATAGTGTTAGTTCTAAACTCACCCGAATATGCATAGCCTTTAATCGTGTACGGATGTTGAGTCGTATACGAGTTGATCGGCAAAATCTCCTCGTGACACGGCGTCGTTATAACCGAGTTTATATTCAGCTCGTTAATGATATACTCCGGCTTGTACCACCACGCTGCAAGTTCACCCACCCAACACAGTAACAATATTAGCTTCAGACAAAAATAGTAAAACAGTAAAAACAAAAGTAAAAGAGTAATGTTATTCCTATCATAATTTTATATCATATTTTTTTACCATCTTAGGTGGCAGATGAGTTGGACCAGTTACGTCATTTAATTTCAATATTTTTAATAATTAAAACACTTAAATAATCTTAGGTGAAAAAATGAAACTCATCGTATACCACAATCATCATTTAATTAATAATCTTTTTATTAATTATTGATTAAAATTTTAAAATTAAATACTAATTAATTTAGAAGAAGTGGTTGTTCACATTAGATGTCATCGAAGGTGATATATAATTGTGGTAAAAAAATATGATAAGAATAAAAGTAAAGAACATTAGGTTGGTCACGTCACAACTGACAACTATCACTTTCACCGCAGCACATAACTTTTTAACCACTGACCGCCAATAGAAACGCTCAAATTTCAAGTGCGGATAAAGTGTTGGATAAAAGTCGTAAATACCTTCAGCGTTGGCCAGCTCCGCATCCACGTGCGACGGGAGCACTCGATTATCCTTGAAGTGGTAATAATTGTCGGATTCCGAGGTTGTGACCACGATTCGTTTCAACCACTTCACCATCCGACCCCCGATGAACCCCGGTATTATGACCCGAACCGGAAACCCGTGATCCGGCGCCAAAGGCTCCCCGTTTTGCATGTACGCCAGGATTATATCCCTCGAGGGGTCCATCGCCACCTCCTTTCTCAAGCTCGTGCCGTACTTGGTCCCACCGCCACCCGGCAGGTCCTCGGCTCCCTCGAAGCACACGTTAAGGGCGCCGTTCTTGCGGCTGCGGATTCCGCACCGCTTCAGCACTTCGCAAAGCGGGATGCCGCGCCACACAGAGTTGGAGATGCCGGCGGCGCCCCAGTTGAAGCCGATTGTCTGCTTGACGAGATTCTGTTCTTTCCTCCGGTTTCCCGCGCAGACAAGGGTCACGGGGAACTCCCGTGGCTTGAATTCGCGGACGAGCTGGTCCATGGTGAACCGGGTCGGGCGGCGAACCAGACCGGTTATCTCGACGGTCCAGTCCTGCCACGTGGCCTTGGGGACGATGCCGTGATTGCGGACGTAGTGGAGTGGGACTGGGGTGATGAATCCGTGGTGCATGAGGCGGGTGAGTGGCGGTTCGCAATTGAAGGGGTGCTTTCCAGTGAGGCGGACCATAGACGAGTTACGACGCACCCAGCTGTCTGACGTGGCTTCATCTCTGGGGTCCAAGATGGACGGCTCTAATTCGTTGTTGCCTCTCCGGATTAAATCCGTGTATTCCTCGACGACGGTGTCCTCATTCTCGTCGTCATCGGACGATGAGTCGTTGCTATCGACGAAGGGCGCTTGTTTCGAGGGAGTGAGATCGGAGAAGTTGAAGGAGCGGACGACGCCGTTTATCGGCGGGTCGAGGTGGGGGAACTGGCGGTTCTCAACGGAGGCCGTCATACGTCAGCCGTGAGTTGTGCACTTTTTGTGTGTGGAGTGAGGAAAAGGGCCGACTCTTTTTTGTTCTTTTGGGTTTCTGTTTTTGTGGGAATTTGTTTTCCGAGGAACAAGAGAGACCTGAGTGAGTTTATATAGGAGCTCCACGGATGGATTGTGGACACGTGTCACGTGATAATGTGGGACCCCAAAAAGAGGCGTTGGCTGCGACGTGGCTGAGGGTTGGCTACAACAAATTTTTTATTGTGACAGGAATACAGGTGATACACCACATATTTTTATGTAAGTAGTGAGAAAATTTATTTTTTAAGTTATTAACTTTTTAATACACATATCTCATCATTTGTATAGTGACACGTGGTGTATCACCTTATGTGCCAATCATATTAAAAAATCTCTTGTTGGCTACAACCATACCAGGGAGCCACAGATATACAATTTGCAGAGTAATGCTCACCTATGGCATTTTTCATACCGCTTTTGTTTCACCATTCTAATAGAAATATGGTTTATTAATGTAGATGGATTATATTTCTATTAAAGATGTGGTAGAAATATGATATGAAAAATATCATAAAAGTAGCATTTCATATATATATATATATCTCGAGTCAAATATAATTTTATGGATTACTAGCATATGAGCACACACAAAGTGTGTGAGAAAATTTTTTATTTTTGTTTTTGAAATAGAAGGAGAGAGGAAGAGAGTGATAGAGAATGTGGGAGTGGGAAGTTGTTTTTTTTTTAATTAGAGATATATTAGGATTACACGTAGGTGAAGCTTTGAAAAAAAAAACAACAAAATTTGGTTGTGTGAAATTACATTTCTGCCCCTATATTTGTTATTCATGTTCTGTTTTTAATTAGATGGTTAAACTAGTAATTTAATAGGATTTTGGTTGACAATGGGTATTTTATTAATTAGTAGAGATTATTGACACTCTTAAAAAAATTATTTTACATCTAAATTTTTTATATTTGAAAAGAAATGCACTTGCAAGGAGGAGTTCCTTCCCTATCTAAATATATTTTAATTTTAAGGAAAACTAATGAAAATGGCTAAAAAAAACTTTGAATTTTAATCAGAAGGACAAAACAATTTTGTAAGTGAATAGTGTCAGAAGTGACTTTTTAGAGTAAAAATGTCTTTTTCATTAAAAGTAAACAGTACCGAGAGTGTTTCGTTAAAACTCTCTTAATTTTAATATAGAAGGATCTCATCGTAAAACTCACTCAAGTAATGAATCACTTGCCACAGTTTCAAATGGGGGAGAAAAATCTGTGGGATCGAATACCTTGGTGCATAAGTATGGTTTATTTATGTCTATGTAATGAACTAATACAAATGCAAATACAAATACCAATTTTAATGAATTTAATTCAGGGACCCAAAGTTACGGTGCAATTATTGTTGAGAGACCTACTACTACTCAATTTTTCTCTTAATTTTAAGAATGGTGCTCTAATTTTTCTTTTTTTTTTTTGGAAAAATTAGGTTCTCATCCTTCATTTTGTTACTCCATTGATTAAAATCATATTTCTTTTCAAATTTTGATCAAGGTCCTTGGGTATTAATAACATCATTAATTATTTCAATAATAAAATATTTTTTTTATTTCTATATAGATTCATTTAATGTTAAAAATATTACAATTAGTATATTTATATTTATTACTAAATTTTTTATCATATATTTTTAGTTTTAGTTTGTACCCATTTTTAATTTGTAATTTTTTTTTAATTTGTACCAATTTTCTTTTCAGTTTTAATTTGTACCCATATATTAATTTCTTTTTGTGCCCATATTTTTTAAAGATTATTTGTATTTGTACCCTTATATTTTTTTTATTTGTACTTTTTATTTTGCTAAATGTACCCATGCTAATTATATGTACCCATTCATGTAAAACTTTTTAATCTTAAAATGTACTCATTCTTAAATATACCAATTTGTTATATGTAAAATGAGTATTTATCAAATATAGCCAAAAATTAACTCTTAATTTCAAAAATGTCACTTTTTATAAAAACTTTCAAATATATCCAAAATTTCATTTAAATAGACACAAATAGCCTCAAATTTAACAATTAAATAAATTAAATGCTTTTTAGCTACTGTCGCCTCAAGCTTCGGTCCAATTTCACCTTCGCTTCTACACTCCACCACAACAACCCTATCCCTTCGACCCCCTCATCACCGGCATTGAGCGCCGCTGCGGTTACCGCAAGTGGGAGTAGCAGAATTTCAATCATGCCTTCAACGTCTTTTTTCTTACTAATATCTTTTTTAGTTTTAAATATAAAAAAATAGTTTTTAAAGTTAATCCACATGTCGTTATATGATTGTATTTGTGAAACCCACGTAATGCCACATCATCACACTAACAGAGCAATTGATAGATTTTTCACGAAAAAACTAAAATGATCACGATGGACATATTCAAAGAAAGATAAATGATTCATGATAACAAATTCAAGAATCCTACTATTGATTATCATTAATTGTTAAGGATCAGATTAATGAGTTATGTCAATGTCACGAATCATTTTGGCTAAAAAGCCTTTAATTTATTTGATTGTTAAATTTGAGGGTATTTGTGTCTATTTAAGTGGAATTTTGGATACATTTGAAAGATTTGATAAAAAGTGACATTTTTGAAATTAAGGGTTAATTTTTTGCTATATTTGATAAATACTCATGTAAAATGTACCATTTTTTCTAATCCATTTTTAAACTTATAGTAGTAGGATAGGTTAAATCCTTAATAGGAATTAGATTACTACAAGGAATATAAAAGATATCCCTAGATATCCCTAGATACAGTAGTATTTACACAATTCCAAATATGACTGCAATAATAATGTATATATCTTTCTTTCTCTCACTTTTATTTTATTTTTATTTTTTGGTTTGGTCAGATGCATATATATGATATGAAAGTTGCCAATTCACATGTAGGTCTAGTAAAGATGTACCCGGTCGTTGACACACCCCGATCCTAGAATCAAGGTGTGTTGCCCGTCACGTGAGCATGACGTAACCAAAAGTGCGACGCATAAGTAATAAGATAAGAGAAATACGAAGGAATAAAAACCAACTACTAGCAATAATATACAACTAACATGCTAGAGTGAGTTTAAGTGTGAAACACACATATTCAGAGCATAAGTACTAAGTGCAGTCAAGTAGGACCATCACTTCCCCTAAAATCACATCAAAATCCACAATATCTAACGGGATAAGATTAGCATGGCATACTTTCCCAGCACGCCTTGATTCTAGGATCGGGGTGTGTCAGTTGTCCCCTTAGCCATCTCCAATCGACCCGGTCAAAGGGCCATAAAGCTAAAAATAACTCGAAATGACACAAAAACATTGAAAGCTAGGCCAAAGGGCTTGTGGACCCCACCAGTCCAAAACCACCAAATCATGCCAGCCCAATGAGCCCAACCCACTTTTGTTTTTTTTTTTTAATTTCTAATTTTTTTCCTACATCATTTCTCACATACTTTTCACAATTTTATACTATCTTACCTTATTTTATTTCAATTCTTCACATTCTATTATCTTCCAATAATCTTTCCTTTAATTTTTTTAATAATTTTCAAATTGCTACATCTTTCAATAATCTTCCAATATGTCCGAAAATCTTATTTTAATATGGTAGTTTAATTTAATTAACTATATTAATTCAATTAAAATAATAAATTATGTTTAGCCTATGACCCTTTGGTCCCCTCGGTTGGAGATGATTTTTTGTCAAATAGTTATATTTGGCCTATAGCCCATTGGCTCTCTCGGTTGGCGATGGTACAAAACATGGCATGACATTGTTCATTAAAATATAATTTCTTACATAACTATAAACATAGCATTTTGACCCTTCTTCGATTGGAGATGACATTAAAGACGGGGAATCGAGGCACCCTTTATGCAAAGGGATCCACATTTTTTTTCAAAAAATGAGAATTAGGTATGGGGTTTACTCCACATCGAACTTCAATGCTCCAAATCGTCTATTTTGTAAGTTTCGTTTCATAGATCATCCTTACAAAAATTCAATTCAATCCGAAATCATTTGCTTATTTAATTATCAGGATAAAATTTCATTGTTTCTTATATAACAAAGTATTCATTAATTTCTTTGAACTCAATTTGATGTCTTAAACATTTCCGATTTGGCTAATACCTTGCAATAATGATCTATGAGGTGCAACTTGAAAAATAAACGGTTCAGATTGTTAAAGTTTAATGTGGTGTGAACTCCACAACTAATCCTCATTTTTATTAAAAAAAAAATAATGAGATTCCTTCTCTTAAAGGTTTTCTACATATACAGATACGTATACATAGGGAAAGGTAATTACACAGTTATCACTTTAGCACTCTGCCAGCCATCGGAGTTAGAGGAAATCCTCCCATCCATATATACGAGAAAATCCAGCTAAACATGACATCTATTAATTAAAGTAGAAAAACTTGTCATCAAATTTGAGTACATATTAATTGAGTTCTTGGATATAATTTTATAAATAATATATAGAATATTTATATTTTAGTCTTTCAGTAATTTTCTTTTCCAAGCACACAAGTTAAAACCAGGATTGGAGAAGAAGCGCAAACAAACTGTTTCTGATCAGCTGCCCTATATTTCTTTAGAGTACCCATATTATATATAGAACAAGTCCATCTCTTTTTGTAATTGTGCTGCTAGTTAGTAATGGGTAGGTGCAACATATATATTTTGGTTCAGTTAACAAATTACTGGGGCGTAAAATTTCAATCCAACCGTAATTAGCCTTGGATTATTATTCTTGGATTTTTTTTTTTTAACTATTTCTTTGATTGGTGTACGTAAGTAGGGTTTAGTAAATTACAGTGTGAATGATAGAATTTAAGTTTGATAGAGTAAGGCTAATACGAAATTGTAAAAGAACTATTATCAGGTTTTATATTTGATTTTTATAATTATGGAGTTACTTCTTTTGCTTGGAAGAAACTTTTGAGTTCAGGACTTAAGTTAAAAAAAAAAAAAATTATTCACCTCACATCACGTGAGTTAAAATTTATTCCATATCTTATTACTCATATACAAGAGGAATGAAATATCCATTTTTCTTGGATAAGTTTGTACGTTGAAATGTGGGTACATGGAATTATTGTTAAAATTAATGGAATTCTACAGTACGTACCCTTTAAAATGGGTAGTTATTGGAACTTTGTTTTGATAAATCATTGTTATTCATTTTTTGGCTAGTTACTTTCACGTTGAACGATGACATTAACGTTTAACAGTGATGTTTACGTTCACAGTTTGAATTACAAAAAATGTAAAATTACACTATAATCGTTAAAGTTTACAGTCTAAGATTAACAATAAATTTATAGTTGATAACACATAATGACATTATTATTACTGTAACAAGGTTGGTGTTTACACTGTGAACATCGTATTGCTTTATCAAGTTAGGTTGTTATGTGTGAATGTGATTGCATCAAATTAAAACGTATTGTCAACTAATCCTAAATTAAAGTATACGATTAATCTGTTAGAGAAACCGTGTTGCATTCGTGAACAATATGTGGAAAGGTCCCGAAACTTATACTAGTTAAACACTGTTTGTGGCGAAAAGTCGTCTTGAAACAAGTTGTGTACCTTGATTAACTTGTTTAATACAGGTTTAAATCGCATATCCAAAATACCCAAGATGCTAAATATAGTTCTATTTAGAAATGATTGATCGGATCTTGTACCAATAAAATAAGTACAAATTGACAGATGGGTAAAGTTAAAGGGAAGAACAAGTCAAGGACTTCAAGCTAAGCAAGTAAAGGTAAGGTGTGAAGTGGCGCATGGAGATCCCAATAGCCAATAGACAAAAAACAGGGGGCATGAACATATGGTTTTTCATCCAGAAACCACGAGAGAGAGAGAGAGAGAGAGAGGGATGGGTCAAGGCTCAAAGGGTGTAGTAACTAAGACGGAAAGGGTCACAGCCCACAGCATCACAACTGAGGGCGGCTCATAGATGAGTGGGGGGGTTAAACATGAAATTGTTATCTGCCCTTTGGGTGAAGCATGGAGCCACCTTGGTATTTGGTGGCTCATACTCTCTCTCTCTCTCTCTTGATTTCTCTCCCCCTCCTCCGCTGCCAGACAATATCATTGTCAAAAATGAATAACGTCCACAGAATGGGAGGGTCATTTTAAACCTTTCCTTTTTGGTTAAATGTTCGTCGAAGTAGATGAATCGTGTGTGCGTAAACGTCTTACAAACGTAGACATGTTTATGTCCGTAGCAATTGTAAATATACGTTAACCTAATATACAGACAAATCTAGCTAGTACTCCCGTTGTTGATGCGACTCTAATTTGATTGGCTTTTGGGTGGATGCTTTGTGTTTCATAAAGATAATGCCACAAAACCACAAGAACCTTAAACCTTTCCAACATTTCCCACTTGGTACATGTCTGGTTTTTTGTTGTCTTAGTCTAGCTTTAGTTGATATTAAAAGTTAATCGGTCTCGTTGATCAGCGTGATAGCTTTCTATAACCCATTGGCTTGAAAGAAAGAACGGATGTATGGTTGGTAAACAGAAACAAATTTTGATTCGTTTTTCTTTCTTTTTTTTACAACAAAAGAGTGTCTAAAATATCATAAACCAATAGATTAGAATTGGAGTAATACTGAAGATATTTTGCGGTTAACACAAAGACTTATGAGACCAACAAAAATCCAAATGAAGATAGACTCAAAGAGCTTGAACAGCATCAAGAAAATGAGTAGGCAGTGATGAATTGGCATTGGCAACTAGTAATAGATGCTTGTGTTTGGGTTGGGGAGATATCGTTGGCTAAATGCATTCTTTTGTAGCGATAGAGCATCTTCATTGGGAGTCTCTATTTAGGGACTCACACCACCATCTGTAAAGACTCATTTAAGGACTTTAAAGGAATTGTCCTTATTTAGGGACTCCCACCGCCACTTTTAAAGACTCATTTAGGGACTCCAATAGAATAGACATGTCCCTAAAAGAATATTAGCTCCAATGACTGTGTCCTCATTGTACAATCCTTAAATTTAAGGACTAAAAGATTAAAAAATCATTGTTAGTTTCGTAACCGTTGGTCTAAACAGTAAAAACAAAAAAAAAACTATCAAGACCGTTGTTTCTCATCTATAAACAAAAGAAAAAGCATTACACACCTCGACCCGGAATGTCCACTAAAACTTTGAATCGAGTTGTGCTGGCCGACACCTGGAAGGTGACGAAGCCATAAAGTGTAGTGATGTGGAAAATGTGAATAATTTTAAACCTAAAAGTGCCTAAATACAAGAGTGCGCTGGTGAGCGGGAATGAACCCATTTCACAAGTGACGTCAAAGCATAAATAAAGTACAGTAGAATTGATTGAGAATTATACCCTCGGAGATAACCACTTATATTGAGATTTGCCAAGAGTCTTTGTCGATATAAAAGGTCAGCTACTAAAATTTGGAGGGACAAAAAACAAGGATGAGTAGGCCTGAAAATAAAGTTTGAATAAAAACCTTTGAAAACGTTATAATCCCTCGCCGTAAAACATGTATAGTTTCCAAGATATACATACTACATATAGTATAAAAATACTCATCGTAGCCTGCAAAATATCAAGATATCAATACAGCACAATAGTTCATATATAAGTGCATGACGTCAGTAATCATATACTTTCACATAAGCAAACCTATCAAACCAAGTGCTCATCGATCTATGCTAGCACACAAGTTAGAATCGCCTAATGCAACCTATACGATTGAACTGATGCTCATCAATCTATGCTAGCACATAAGTCGGAGTTGCCTAATGCAACATGTACGACAGGACTGGGTGTAATCATAATATATGCTCTAGTGCTACAATTACATGAAGACTGACATTATTCGCAGTTATCTACGAGTCGGAGTTGCCTAATGCAACATGTACGACAGGACTGGGTGTAATCATAATATATGCTCTAGTGCTACAATTACATGAAGACTGACATTATTCGCAGTTATCTACGAGTCGAAGTTGCCTAATGCAACCTATAAGACAGGACTAGCACCTACTTGGATCCAAGGCAAGCGTGCGGTGCGGAGGTGAACATACGCATGAAAGACTAGCCCTGTCCCTGGGCGAGCACTAACACCGGGATGCAGCAATGATGAGCAGACTACATAAATATAAGCATGTCGCAGTGATTCGATAGTTCTAATCAGCACACTAACATTCATAGCTGTAGATATAATGATGGCATCAAAGATTATAAACATACCTATGCATCCCGTAGGATGTAGTATATTCCTTAATTTCTAGTCAATATAACATTCATCAAAGTCGTAACTTGGATTAAGGCATCCCGCAGGATCCGGAATAATTTCATAAATTCCATCATTTCGCTAATGCTTATAAATTTTAGTCTAATCCAGGCGTTACGTAAGAAATTCTTTTTCAAATGCATAAATGGTTTAGGGTATTTATACTATAAAAAGGAAAAGACTCGCTCACTTGAAGTTCACGCTACAACTCCCTGGCACAAATATCAAGGCGTCATGAACGATCGTTACCTGGAACAAATATCAAATCACATCTCAAAATTCTTATCGATAGAACACGTAACTTACATAAAACACATCACCAAGGACGTTTTAGAATGATTTGAAACCCATTGACCAAAAGTCAACCATCGGTCGAGGATCGACGGTAGGGTCCACAACCCTATGTAACTCGATCCGGAAGATCCGCACCTTGGATTTCCGATCCATAGCTTCCCGAGAGTTTCAATAATCTTCTAGAACAACATCCTAAAATCTTTCCACGATCCGACGGTCGGATATCCACCAATCACAATTCAAGTGGCGGTCAACGTTTTATTTTACGAACTTACAAATCCAATTCAGGAAGATCCCTACATCGGATTCCCGATCTGTAAGTTCCTAATGTCCTCAAATATTACGTACTATAACGTATTAAAGTTTGGTGATGATCCAACGGTCAGATCATTGAACCATAAAATGGTCAAGTGGTGTAGTATTCCATTTTAGGTTCAAACTATTGAACTATAACAAACGATGATCAAATTGAAATCAGAACATTGAATTTAACTTAAAAAGGCAGCGTCGACCCATTGGCCACGTGGCAATCGGCAGCCCCGACTCACCGGAAAATCAAACAACTCCAAAAATTCCCAAATTTTACAGTAATGAAGATCTCAATGAGTAGATAAAGTTTTATACATGTGGCCAAGTCCAATTTGGCCGAAAAAAAAGCCTCAAATCGCCATGAACCTACCAGAAACCCTAGAAAATGGTGGTTGTCAATTCGTCGTCTCCAATGCTCCAATGCTTCAATGCACCAACCAAGGCTTGGGACTTGTTCCTGGGTTCACAAGGAGTTGAACCATGGTGGTGGTCGACGGTGGTGACTTCAGAAATGGTGGATCACCGCCTTAGGTGCCCTCGGACTCGCCAGAGAAGACGACATGAGTTCGTCGTGAAATCTCCACTAACCGCTGTCAAGTTTGTGTGGAATTTGAAGAGGGAAGGACGTTGAGTCGAATGGTGGTGGTGGGAGACTCCAACTTGTCGGAAAACGGACGAAAATGATGACAGAAGAAGCCACCAGAAACCAGGTCGAAACCGGGTCAATGGGATCCAGCCCTGGTTGGCTGCTATGCCCCTTCTCTCTTCTCCCTCCTTGTTCTCTCCTCCCATTGGTCATCTCATCACCTCCTTCTTATGGTTGGTCCATCATCCTCCTTTCCTTCCATGTTCTCCCTTCCTAATTGGGCAATCCTTTCCCCATCTCTATTTTCTTCCTCCTCTCATCCATCTCTTTCTCCCTTCCTCATCTCTCAACTAATTTTAAAATAATGATATCATAACAAAATAAATGTTAAAATAATAATATAATAATTATAAGAAATATGTACAATAATAATTAGTAATTTTTACAAAAGTACTTTCCATATTTGTAGTTCCATAAAACCTCCATCGTGACCCTGACTTCGATTTCGCTTGCGCCTACACGTTCGTACCGTTGAGTACTTCGAGAATATGGTAAAATGATAGCCATACACATCACGAATGACGCTCAACAAAAGTCGATGGTCTCGCCACTAGTGGAATTTTCGTAAATTCACTCTTTTGAAATTTATAAAATTGTAAAATTAAGGACGGGTCGTCACACAACAGCTTCACGCTTCTTCACGTGGGGAATTGGATCCCATCCGTAGCCATTCATTGTGTATCGGGCGATTAAAAATTATTTGATTTTTTTATTTAAAATTAAACACAAATAGTATCTGACGAAAATTGATTATACGATATACGATGAATGACTATGATGTGGGGATCCCTAGGATCCCCACAAAGTGGATCTGGAGAGGATCCCTTTCCTTCATGTGGTGTGGCATCAATCACATCACCCAACTCCTATAAGAACATGGACCTCACCCCCATGGAGAGTCCCTACAGCGTCCCTATATTTGGGGTTTTGTTTGAGTACTCCGGCGAGTCCCTATGCTTTACAGACTCCATTTTTGGCCCATTGGAGAATGATTGACCTTATATGTAAGGTTTATACGGTGGTAGGAAAAATTTTAGGGACATCATTGGAGATATTCTAAAGAAATATTGCCTCCAATAGTAAAGTCCATATAGTCTTAAATTTGAGGTTTGTGTATTAAAACCCCCGATTAATATAGCCCATTTATTTTCTAACAATTAAAAAAAAATAAGAAAGAAGAAACATGTAGTGCAAGACCCATGTCTATAGCTGCGTTAGCAGCTGTCTGGCGATTAAAGTTATACTTGCGTGTGTGGAAAGAGTTGGCAAACAACTGCACAACAACTTTCATGCGATGAGCCTCGTTTCCCACTCAAAACGCCTGTTGGACTCCACCATTTTCATTCATATACAGTCCCTATATTTGGGTACATGTCTCAAGTATTCGGTGAGTCCTTATACTCTAGGAACTCAATTTCCAATGCATCGGAGATCTTTGTTCCTCATTTATAGGGTAATACAGTGGTGGGGACTCATTACACCATTTTTCATCACCAGTTACACCGCTACTGAAAAAAAATATGAAAACCATTACGTTGTGTTTCATCATCACCAAGCAAACCACCAAAAGCTTATTCTCAGCTAAATTCTCATATTTTAAAATTAAAAGCCTAATTGATTGTGTTTTTCAGTATATCATAAGCCAAATCCTTCACGAAACTGGTTGTTTAGTAGTGCTGCAACTATCAAATTTGTTCACAAAATGATGTAGTAAACTCAGTCCAAGTATTGGCAGAGCCACGTTAAAGGCTACCCATGGGTTGCCCAGGTAGCTGTAGCTTTCGGTGGAAAAAAAAATTTACATGTAATTTTCTTTAATTTTCGAATTATGTAATCCACCATCTATTTAGTCACTAATCTTAATTCACTCAGTTTAATTATATAAAATTATATAACACAATTTCCAAATCATCTATTTTTCTTACACCATTTTCCTCATCATTTTTTGTACATATATGTTTCAAGTTTGAATTTTGACACGTATTTGTTTAATGATAAAAAATTCTTGGCTCACCTTGTGAAAATTTTCTTATGCTATCTGATACTGTGAAAATTCTTTGTTTATAAAATTTTCTTTAAGCTAGCCTACTAATAAATTGAAAATATGTAGTAATGACACGCGTAATGACATCGCCATCTAGTGAACTAACTTGGTGAATAGATTTAGTTACTTTCAGCATTGTTTTTCTGCTATTAATTTCATTTGCTAGTTTGAAATCCGATGAGAAAGATTTTAAGATATGTTCTCTTTAGGAGGGCCGGGTCATATTAATACCCGATTTCCATGAAATGGACCTAAACTTCTTGCCACAATGGCGCAAAGGGCCTGGGCTATCCTCATTCACTTGGGCCTAAATATTGGAACCAGGTTAAATTCAGTTTCCACTGCGAAGTGGCCAGTGGGTTGACCGCTTAAAGCCCAATAGTAAATACAAAAGAAATATTTTTTTTAAAACAAAAATACACAAAAAAATGTTAACTACACTTTCTTTCTTTCTTTTTTATACACATTTTTGTTCATCTTATATTTCCTTTTGTTTAATTTATTCAATTTGATGAGCATAAATAAAAGAAAATATGTTAGAGAAGCAAAAATTATGTGTGACTATCATTTCCTAATAATATATGCCTGATAAATAGAAAATACTAGGATGTGATGTCCGCACGTTATTGCGGGATGACAAAGCATATAGATAATTATGGATAAAAAATTATAAAAAAAATAAATTGAGTATAATTAGTAAGTTTAAAACTTTGTAGTAGCATAATATTGATTAACAAAAACAAAAGTATCAAGAAATAAAGAGTGAGTGGAATTGAGTGTTTACTTGGGTTGAGAATCTGAATAAACTTTGTTCATTGTCTGAGTTTGATTAACACCAGAAAAGTTGAGTTTGTTGTAATTAGCTACAATAGTTATGTAAGAGTTAAAAAATAAGGAAAACTAATGAAAAAAGTTTGAAAACTTTGAGTTTTAATGATAATGACAAAATAAAGGGTAAAGTGAATAGTACCAGGATTAACTTTTTAGTGTAAAAATGTGGTTTTTCGTTAAAGTAAACAGTACCATGAGCTTTTCGTTAAAGTTCCCTAAAAAATAATTATGGAAACGACAATACCATTGAAGAACAGTGAATTTCTCAATATTATAACCTTAAAATGAAATGAAAATACATTCCGAGACGGATCAGAATTATGAGAAGTGATAATCTCAGCCTTGATTATTTGGAGCAATGGTAATCATTTTCTTCTTTTCTCATACTCATAGTTAATATTTGTTTGTTCACCGATAGATTTAAGATAAACATGCGTGTTTACATATGGGGAAAGGATGTGGCGGAATGGTTTCTCCATTCCTGATTATTCCTCTGTTTACCAACTTATGCGGAATGCACAGTTTTGCGGGCCCCACGTAAAATCAAGAATTCAATTCCTGATATCGCCGGAATTGAATTACCTGGACAAAGGTAGTATTTGGATTGGAGAAGGCTCCATCCGGGATCAAATTAGTCTTCCCAAAATGCCCTTCACCTTCAGTACTCCTTTCCATCGCTCCTACACTTCACCTTCATCGCCTACGCCACACCTTCCATCTCCCCGTTTAGCCATGCCTTACTCCCTTGCCACTACCTCACAAAACCCAACCCCCAAATCGAATTCAAGAATTTATCACCCAAAACCCCAGATAATAAACCCACAAATCCAGTGAAGAAATCACTCAACCTAGAAAATCTTGAAATTGAAACACTTGGCACGTAGGAGTGGTGGTGATTATGGGGTAGGTTGAGTGGGAAAGATGAAGGCGAGGGGGTAAAGGGGTGGGAGGAGTTTTTATCTTCCGCTGGGGAAGATGAAAGTGAGGGGTGGTGATTATGAGAGTATGTTCGCTTGACTCACCGCCTCACCATTTCCAGCATATAAACAACTCCCTCTCTCCCATTTTAGCTTTTCACTTTAATCAAATTAATAAAAATAACTAATGAAAATATTATTAAAAAAAATATGGGAAAGAAATTAAAAAAAAAAAAAGGCATTTTAGTAATCATATTAATTTATATTCCGATTTAGGTGAATTAGTTAACAACTTATATGAATTTCATTTCATTTTTACTCCAATTCCAGAATATTTAAGTAAACAGCTTCAACAGGAATCTGATTCTAACTCCTCCTCAATCCAATTCCTCCTCAATTCAATTCTTCATCAATCCAATTCCTCTATTTTGATTACGGTTACGTAAACGCGCCTAAAATGATCAATCAAATGAATCAAATATGAAACTTTACACTTATAAGTAAAGAGTGATATAACTAAATTGTCGCGTTGATAACAAAAAGATACTAAACTTTTATTTCCTCACAATGTTAATTACTATTTGGCCACTCAAAGTTCATTCTTTGTTCTTCCATAGTCGTTTGCTCATTCCACCCACCATTTTGGAAAAGGATTATATATTAACAAAAATTAGTTAATTTTTGACATGGTGAGAACAAACTGTTAAAGCAATTTGATAACAAAGAGTGACAAAGCACAACAGAAAAGAAAGAAAAAAAACAAATTGCTATTTCTCTTAATTTGTTTCATCCACCTGAACAAAACACAATATACAAACACATCTATTTAAATAAGGCTCACCTATATTATAAAAGGACCATCCAAACAACTGAAAAAATACACTTAACATGTATTCAACGTCTAATAAACGATTACCATGTGATAAAACGATTACACAAAAGACTCTCTCCCCTAAAACCATCCTAACAACCTCATCCTGAGCCATCCCTTTACGACCTAACCTCTTGCAGACCCTACGTACCATTGGTTCAATAAATTAACAGCCAACCACACTTAGTGCAGAAGATATTTAAACTATGTTCTCCGCGGACAGCTGAAATTAAAAGGCATGCAAGTGAAAAATGCATAGCAACATATAATAGGATCAAAACAAACTATTGTAAAAAGATAAAAGCAAGCTAACCATTCTCCATGATGAAAAACTAAAGACGACTTGAAAGAAAAGGAGAAACTAACCTTTAGAAGTAGTCGAATGAATGCAGCTTCGTGGCACTGTCTGTGGAAGCACTCAAAGTTTCAAAGAAATCACATTTATTTATGTCTTTGAGGGAAATCAAATTACCCAACGGAAATTTGTTAATCAAAGGCTTTAACCTCGTATTGGAAATCAAAGCAGAAACATGTAAAAGAGCTGTGACATACCTGTGGAGCTCTTGAGCATGGAAAGGCTCTGGTTTTTTTTATAAAAAAACAACGGAAAATAAAATAAGAAACCGGCTGAAAAACTCAAAAAACCTCTTCGGAAAAACTGGACATCAGCTTACCACTGATTCACCTAGACCGTAAAAAATCGAGGCATGCAAATGGTAGTTTTTGTTCCTGAGATGAAGGGGAGACGATAGTAAAATTCAACACAAAACCAAAATCAAAAGGAGGTATATTAAGTTGGCAAAAGTATTCACATGATAGGATTTCACAAATTTTAAGTTAGATGGGAAGTTTATGAATGTTTGAGAATAATCAATGAGCAACATGCTCACGAACAGAGTCCAAAAAAAGAAAATAAATTCCGGATTATTCATGACTTTAGTTTTTGACAGATCAACAGCTTGTTGCATGATCAGAAATTCTCAGAATCACAGGCATGGCCATACCTCCCTCCCACATACTCCATTTCTTTGTTTCCAAATCAAGGAAACAGAGTTCATTTCAAGAGTTCTAGGAATTCAAATATTTTTTATAATAATTATAAAAGAATTACATTTCTAATCTCCAATTCACTGATAAAATTTCAGATTCTTTGATCACAATTTAGAGGTAAATTTCAGTTTCAGTAAATAAATTTGTAAAAAGATTCCTCAGCATCATTGTAGCTGGTACTTATGCATTTTATGGGCAATATCACAGAGCAGCAGCAGAAGAACGGTAAATAGGGTTTACGAACAATATTTCCAATTTCCAAAATTAAGATTACTTTGGTGTGAATATACCCCAACACATCTATCAAACCCTAATTGAAACTTGTGCTCCAATCAGGCGAACAAAGAACCTCCCCAATTCATTTAATTTTCCAATTTAAAGATCGTAACTTTGAATAAATCAAAATTGAGATTACCTTCGTGTGAATTGGCGTTTGAGGTTGAGGAAGCTGCTCTGATTCACGTCTGAAAACGCAATAACCGAAATCAAAACTCAGAAACGTACAACATAAAAAACACATACACAATATACGATTGAATAACATACCTCGATAGTTTGTGCAGCAAGAACAACGCTGACAAAATAACTGTACAAAACAACGATTTCAACGATCAGCAAGGGTTCAGAGTATCACACTCAAATTTTTTGGGCAATTGTAAAAGTGTGATTCTTATATGAGTTCAGTATATTAGGTGCATCACCTTAGAGGATGGCATAGCCTCGCAAGGTTCAAACAAGAAAAGGCTTACGGTGGATACTTAGGCACCCTGAGAACGGAATGCCTAAGAGGGAGGAATAATATTTTTTTAAAGGTTAATTATTAGTTTTATATTTGTTTTTTGTTGCTTCAGTGTAACACTTGTCTTCTTTTTTTTTTATTGTTTTATTTTTATACACAATAACATTAATGAGTTAAAATATTAGTTGTTATGAGATAAGGAAATCGGTGGAGATCGAACCCGAGGTGTATAGGCATTAACTTTTTTCATCACTACGGTAAAGTGCAACCTGCCTTTGTCATATTTTGTTTTGATGATTAGAAATTATATTTCCAAAAACAGTTAATTAACAAAAACAAAAGTTAACTACGAGGAAGAAAAAAACATAAGTTAATTAACCTGACAAAGGGAGTGGGATTAAATTCAATCACAAGAAAAAGCACATCCCAAATCCATGGCAAAACAAGAGTTGGAGAAAGAGGAGAAGAACAATGGCACAAGAGAGAGGCCTAACAAGAAGGAAATCATCATCACTGTCTATGTTGAAACACCATCACCGTCTGATTCGTCCCATCAGAAAACTGATGATCATGTTAAGAAGATCAAGCCCAAGCCTAGCTCCCAAAACCCTCATCAGACTGCGAAAACACGAATCCATGATCGCCGAGCTGGACTCCTTGCTTATTCTCAAGAGCTAAGAACAACTGGTGATTCCCAGAAAGTGCAATGGCATAAGCCTAGGGTAAGTTTTCATGCATATATAGATTGTTTGGTAATGTTGGTACATTGTTGATTTCGCGTCGATACTCCATTGATATATATATTTGGTAGTTGGATTCATACGAACGTATAAATTACAAAACTGAGGTACGTATCTAGCATTACTCTATTGATCATTTTAATATTTGGTATCGACAATGTAGGTAGATTTGTATCTGGTACCGGCCAATCACTCTCCGTAGTAGAAATGCACTTGAGTATACAAATTATTGAACTGAAATTCGTGTGTGCTTGGTAGGTGGGAAACAAAAGGTTCACAACTCCAATAAGACTCAGAAGAACACAGACCAGATGGAGATACCAGCGCTTAGTACCAGAAGTAGACGTATATTGCAATCCCAAATCCATCACAGGCAGGAACAACAAGTCCGCCGAATCAGAAACAAGTTCTAACTTTCTGGTAAATCGCTTACACATTAATCAAATTGTTTCTGCTTCATTTCAGAAATTGAAATTTGAGAAATGATCGTTTCGGCCAATTTCTCTTTTCCTTTCTCTGTTTTATTATGCATAAGCAAATTGGTTATGGGATTATCCTTAATGTTAAATTAGATGTTATTGTTTTTGTTGGTGTGTTTGGGCAGAGGAAGCTAAGGTGTGTGCTGAGGGGTATATCTGGCTGGAGCTGCAACAAGGGATCCAAAGTTGCTGAGAGAAATTATCATGCTGTTTGAGAGTTTTTAATGTTAATTTGCTTGAATGGGTCGTATGTCTTTTTTCAACCCACTTATCCTGCCCTGTCTGTTACAGAAGTAAAATTTAAGATCCATTTTTTCCTCCATGTGTAGACATTTTAAACATCTTGCTAAGTTAAAAATACTCGAAACAAGGGAAGTTATTGCACAAAAATCCGTAACATACGTGTAAAAAGAACATAGTTTGGCTCCTTACGGAATAGGAGTCAATTCTTCTTACTTGCAAATCACAAGGTCACACATACTGAAAATATCATATCAATTCCATTTTATTCACATCCCAGCAGAAAAATACAGTAGATTCTACTTGCTGTGACATAGGAACCCCTAAAACAGAGGGTCCAAAATAAAGGAGGGGTCCTAAAGCCACCTGGTGATTCACATCAGGAAATACATTATTCCTCCAGAAGCTGTACACCAGCTACAAATGAAATTGGCAAAAGAATCAACACGGTAGGTCACTGAATTCAGAATTTAAGAGAAGATAAAATAAGGCACACTATTCACCCCTGTTGAAAGACAAAGAATAACCGATCAATACAACCTATGAGGAATATTGAACACGAGACTGCCCTCAAGTATCCAGGGTTTATGCCCAGCCATCTGCATTTCCTACAACCTGTCACTAATCACAGCGTGCAATTCAGGCCGCAGAAGCAATGATTCGAAACCAAAAAAGCGCGTTCAACTGCCTAAGTTTCCAATGAAAATGACAATAGTTCTAACGCATACCATAACAAGGTGCATCAATGAGGTGAATGCATTGAAAAGAAAATCGCACAAGTAGAATGCAGTCTCCCCAACATTTGGGTAATTTGAATCATAAGAATCGTCCAGGTTCTCTAATTCTACGCTGCACGGCCCCACCTCTAAGCCCGACAAGCCTTCGCAACACTCCCCTGCCTCGAACAGAACCACGTCGAGGTGCAAAGGCAGAACGAGAAGCCGGAGCACGCAAAAAACCATTTTCATCCAAAATCGTGCGCCGTGAGAAGAGACCACCAATATCAAATGAACCAAATCCAAAATCATCTGAGTCGCTGTCATCATCTAGCTCCGAATCAGAATCACTGTAAATGCCATCAGGGTTTGGCTCCAGCACATAATCCCCCATGATCACTGCCCCCGGAGTAGATGACACTATTGTGCTGATAACATCACTTCGCTCTCTCTCATACTCAAGCTTCTTCCATTTTTCTTGAAGTAAAGGATCCACTTCTCGGGGTCTTGCCAATGGGTGCTTTGCCTTAACATGTTTTCTGAGCTGTTTATAAGTTCCAGCAAATGAGCAATTTTCCTGCAAGCATGTTCTCTTCTTGGCATCAAAATATTGTCGTGCTGGTTCCACCACTGTCCAACCCTTCACTTGCCCCCGACATAGCGGGCATAAAAGCTCTGGTACATCTGTCTTCTCCTTGGGCTCCCCTTCACTTGAACTGAAACCTAAACTATCCATCAGTCCATTCCATGGTTGAGAATTTTGAATTGAACATGCTTTTGTGTACGCTTTCTTATATTGTTCGAGACAGTTTGAATAGCGATGGCCAGTGGCACACATATATGGGCGACAGCCCTTATTATAAGAGGAACAAAGGAGGAGAACAGCATTGTGAGGGAACTCCATGCAGACCGAACATGTCACATTTTCCCAATCTTTCTTCTCCACTGCTTTGTGAGGTTTCTTTTTTGAATGTACATCTTTAAGAACCTTTAATGGATGCTGGATCTTCTTTACAGCTCGGGAGTCATGTTTACGTCGCAACTTGTTAACTTTGGCCATTTACAAAACACAACCTGAAATCCAACAAGAGAAAAAGAAAGAGAAAGGGAAAGGATATTATTCTTACAAATCTTCAGCATTCTAAGAATAACAGATGAGTAAACAAACTAGGTTGCTTGCATACATCTCATGCACAACAAAACAAATGTGCAAATTGACGCTAAGATCTCCTTAATGACTTCATGTATCAAACACATCCAACAATTGTGTCCCTAAAAGGGAAAAGTCCAAAATGCTATTTGTGTGGTGTCATTCTTGAAAACATAAGTCCATTTAATACAGAAAATCAATTTTTTTCTTTTTTTTTTTGTTTTAAAAGCAAAAGGAATTTTCTGCAAAATCATAGGAACTATAGTTGACAAGTGAGAACAATTCAACTGTTGACAATTTGCAATTTCGATATACAATTTGTTTACATTACCCTTTACAAACCATAATTCATCATTTTATTTAGCAGGTAAGATTGAGACATAAAAAATAACCAGATTACAGAAGAAGTGAAAGTAAAATGGACAACAACATGGGATTCTGAGATCAAACGAGCACAATTTTCTCCATGCAGCAACCAAACCCCAGTGAATAAAAAGGGAGGGGGTTATTTAAAATAAATAAATAAAGTTTTGCAGTGTATCCAAGATAAAATTATAAAAATTTCCAAACAGATCTTTGTAAAGATCTGGCTGGCCTAGCTTCATGACTTGGGAACAAAAAATATCAACAAATTCATGGAGATCCGACGAAATCTCCACTGACTGACATTAGCAAATTTAGTAGCTGTCATATTGTTAAGAGAACTCACTCTGTGAGCCTCTGCATGGGAAATATAAGTGCATACCACTCATATAATACAATTTTTATTACAGATTTAAACATCAAGAATACCATAATAATCACAGAATACTTCATGTTTATTTGATTCAGTCTTTTACACTCTTCCACAGTCCACTCTCACCCCATATCGGCCCGATTTTGTATTCCTTATTAAAACCTCATCAAATTGCATACCAATAGCTTGTGCTTATCCTTACTAGAATATAATAAGATAGGGAATAGTCAATAATATGAGCACAATATATCTTCGTCTTTTTTTTGGTACAAGTGGAAATGATCATCTGAAGCATCACATGCCAGGGCTGATAAAACAATGAAATGATTGTAAAAACAATTAGGATTCAGAATTAGAAATAATCTAAACATATGGATCAGTTTAAAGTTACAAGTGACAATAATTTGACCATTCCCTAAAAATAAATCCTTTCAGACATTAGGCACTACAGAAAAAAAAAAAACAAAAAAACAAAAAAACAAACAAACAAACATTTCCTATGTTTTCACTTCTGCAATTTATAGACTCTTCTAGGTTAGAAGTGATTATAAACCAACATTAAAACTTATGTGTGCCCAGAAGTATTGATGAGATACCGTAGTTAGTTAATACTCCTACGCCCGCAATTTCGGTTAAACACGCAAATTTCAATTGAGGTGCACCACTAGGAGGACATCACAAAGAATTAAAATTTAGCAGTAGACAACCTGAAAAGATTACATCTTTTGACTAAATTGCTCTAAACTAGCACTTATTCGAATAAACACTTCCAAAAATGTGGGAAAAAGACGAAAAACTCAAGCATGCATTTACTTTCAGGATCAAAATGTCACATAAATAAATCAGAAGTTGTAATCAATCGCTTGACAAAAGCTAAAAAACCTAATTTGACCGGCAAAAGGCCTGAAGGCCCTGAACTTTACAGTTTATGCAATCCGAGATCCTTTAGAAACAAATTGTACGGACAAAAACATGAACAAGCAGTGAAAATTTGAAAATGCAAATCTACATGTAATACTACGTACGCGTTCACAAATGAATCTGAAATCCCTAGAAACAAACAGAGCAATTCACACAGCAAAAGGGTTCTTCGCAACGATCGAGACAAAGCTAACGGGAAGACTAAAACCCTAGAAAACGAAATCGAAGAAAGGCGCGAAAATTGAGATCGGCGGAGGAGTGGGGTGCAGTCAGTACCTGGGAAGCGGCGGAAAGGAAATCAGGCGGCGGCGATTACGGCGAGAGAGAGGGGGAGGTGGGGAGGAGAGAGAGGAGGGAGAGTAATGGATTTGGTAGGAATGTGGAGGCGGAGAAAGTGAGGTGAGGGGTGGTGGAAGGAGGGTTGGGGGAGAGTGAAAGGTCCGATTTTGGCGGGTCACGTGGGAGGAGAGAGGGAGTTGCGTGCGGTTTTTATGGTTGCGGCGATCGATGGGGTTGGTGGTGCACCATAATGTTGTCATCTGCATCACAGATGAAGAAACGACGATGAAGCCGCAGGCTTTTTGGTTGGGTTCAACTGAAAATCATTTGGGCCCACAAAGCTTAAATTCTGAGTCTCTGAGAGAGTCCATTTGTAGTGTGTGCTGGGCCCAGCCAGACCCGAATATTAGTCCTGTGATAGAAACAAATATAAAAAATAAAAAAATAAAAAAATAAAAATACTAGTCCTGTGAAGAAAGTGCAGGCATGTCTGCATGCGGACCGTGAGAGGTCGGTTGAGCAGTGCATACACCTCCGCTATGCTCTGAACCGGCTTCTCACAGTCCACAATTCGAACATCCAGCGCTGAACTGGCCTCTACAGATGTTTGTAGTTGATGTCAACATTGACTAATGGTTTAAGTTGAAAATGCATAAAAAACCTTGGAATGTTTTGTATTGGTTTTCCAAGTTACACAAAATAAAAAATAAAAAAGTCTAAATTGATGACTGATTCCCAAACAGCTGGCTATTCTGTCTCCACGAATATAAAGACTTTTTCTTTGTAAACATGAATATAAAGACTTTTTCTTGGTTGCTTCAAGATGTGTATAATATTGTAATTAGCATACAATTTAGTAAACTTGCTTGGAAAGTACTCTACTAAATTGTATGCTAAGTAAAATATCATACACAGAGAATACAGATTGTATTACGTAAGCCTGCCAATTGCAACACCGTCGATGACAAATTATATACGCCTGCCAATTGCAACACCGTCGATAACAAATTATATACACATCGCGATTCCTTTCCATTTCTTACAAATCTAACTACAACAACTTTTGCTAATACAAATCTTTCACCCACTGAATAACTTACTTTCGAACTAGAAGGAGAAAACACGGGACATCAAACACCTATCTAAATAAGGGCAAAAGAAAATCACATCCTACAACAGACGAATGCGCTTGAATAATTTCTTGCTAGACTGCTCGCTCCACGGTGCAAGATTTTCGGAGTAAGGAGGTGTGGACCCAATGGGGGTTAGCAGATCCTGTGACGACCTTGAAATTTGATGAACGCAAATGCACTCTACTAGCGTAAGCCAAAATTTGATGGCTGAACACTGGATACCGGAGCAAGTTACAGAACGTGGATAAAATGTCCTGCATCTCTAGCGTTGGACAGAGCTGTTACCAAAAAGCAAAGAAAATACTAAACAGTGAAAGCATTGGATTCTACAAGTAATTTCTTTTAGTTTACATTTGCGGGAAGAGTGAGCAACAAATATGAAGCAGTGGAACACAAATCCAATCTTTTACCTTATATCACAACTTATATCTGAACAAATGTTTTCAGCTGGGCCCCCGGTGATGATAAGGAGATGCTGATCCAGAAGACGTGGGAAGAGGTCTCTTAAGAAATGGATGAATTAAGAGCTGAGCAGCAGTGGGACGTTTTTTTGGATCAACTTGTAGGCATTGATGGATGAAATCTTGTGCATCCTTGGAAAGAGAATCAGGAACCTGAGGGGGCTCCCCCTTACCAATCTTAAATAACGCTTGCATCTGTTGAGACACAAGAAGAGACTATGTCAGAAACAAATTAGAGGTCAAGAGATGCACCATCCAACACATTGTCATCATCACTAGAGCACGGACCATAAAGAGTACAACTTATAATGAAATTGGCACAAACCCATTCAAGATTAGAGTATGGAACCCGCCCAGTTAACATCTCCAACACAGTGCATCCAAGGCTCCATATATCAGCTGGAAGCCCATAACCTTGGCTCTTTCGGTTAACAACCTGCAGAAGAAAAAGATGACTAAGAAATCCTCGAATAAAATTTGGACACAGCCTATAACATGCATGTATCAACATATTCAGCCTTTTCAAAGGTTAGACATTTCAAAAACAGAACTAGGTCCATCCCGCCTACATGTTTGAAAAAGATACTCCATGTGATGTGATATATAGAAAAAACAGAAGCTGGCAAACATTCAACTTGCAAGATGCATCAAAACATGACAACTATCATAAGCCATAGGCATCGTTATAAAATTTTCTAGCCTTGACACAAGATGTGGGATTTTTTTTTAGAATGAGAAAAGATATAGGATATCTGTAACTTACCGTACTTTATTTCAATTAATTCAGCTTAATTAACAAAAGAAAATCAATGAATAATATTGCTGCGTGTCTAGCTGTGTTCTTGGAGAAAATTTAATTAGGGTAGAAATCAGAAAAAAGTACAGGGTTCATTCATTAGCATTTTCGCTTTTTGTGTTCACAAGAAACAAAAATAAAAATAGAGAACAAAGAAAAGGAAAGTGAGAACAGGCGTGATGGTGGAGAGGGAAAGAGGAGAGCAAATACATAGAACTGCTTTCAGAATAAAAAATAAAAACATTTCTAGATAGTTTAGTTTACCAGTGGGGGCATCAACAACACGCAGGAAAACCAGCCAGGAATTAGCCCAAGGCCAGCACATCGTATCACAGTAACAAAGCTATTCTACTGCACATTTGAAAATTCCATCTTCTTTTTCAAAATATTCACTTAACTGACTCCTGATACTTTACTTATTTAGCAATGTTTTATGCAAATGTTATACTAGGTAATGCAGCAACCTGACTGAAACACATTAACATTTCATCAGGGTTCAGGAAGCAAGAAAACTTTGGGAAAATCATCCTGCAATAACCACTAAATTTAGCAATCCATGATTGTACAACAAGCTTTCATCAGTATCAAATTGAAGTACTTTAAGTCCTCGATTAAAAGAAAAGGAGAGCTCATAAGCATTCAAAATAGTCTAATATTTTTAACTTTTGATAACCAAAATTAAAATGAAAATGTAAAGGCAAACCTCTGGGGCCATCCAGAATGCAGTCCCCTGGCAAGATTTAATGTCATTCATATTTTGGATAGTCTGAAAAAAAAGGATGCAACAAAAAATATTAGGAGAAAAATAGTTCGTAATCACTTGTAAGTTGCAAATATCGAAAACACTAAAATAGCAAAGATTTCGAGGAATGAAAAGACAAACTTTTGCCAATCCAAAATCTGCAAGCTTCACAGATCCATTTGCATGCACCAAAATGTTTGCACATTTAACGTCCCTTGATACACGAAACAAATGGATGAGAATGGATGCAGACAAAATTACAGAAGCAAAGCATGGAATGAACATTTTGATGGCACAGCCACTTCTATTTCATTTTCATTCTGTTATGGGATGACCCTGACATGAAATGGCTCATTGGTGGAATAGGAAAACATAATCCACATAATATAACTTTCAAATAAACACATATCTTGTGACATGAATTACCTGTGAACCACTTTTCGGTCATGAAGATACTTCAGTCCATGCAGGATCTGTCTTGTGTATTCAGATACATGAGAATCTGTAAGATGATATGTCTGATAGAGTTTTTGAAGGGAACCTTTAGCTACAAGCTCCAGAAAGATATAAAGGTTTGATTCATCCTACAACAACCATTGAGCAAATTATACATCAGATACTGGTGCTTAGAACCAGATTAGATTGATAAGTACAAGAGCAATCTAATGCTTAATTAGTAAATGTATGCTATGGGAAAACTAGAGTAAATCATAATCAAACAATGTAATATACTATCAATATGAAACAGGTCAGAAATGCTTAAGCTTACACCCAATATATCTACAATTGTTGATACTACAAATGCTTAATACTTTTGGAGTCAAAGAAGACCATCAAATAGTATGGCCAAAGTGGCTGAAACTAACCGGTAACCCCCCAGGTATATACATGACAACGTGGCCAGTATAATTTTATGTCTAAAATCAATTTGTATGTGAGTAAAAATAAGAAAACTAAATAAAAGATAGTAATATCAATAGCATATAAAAAATTCCACGCCGGAAAGACAAAATATACCAATGTATGAGAATATTTTGTGTACATTAAGGTGGACTTTTTTGTAGTTGGGCACACCAACATCAATGATTCTCATTCTCATGACACTGTCAAATATAAATAAAAAAGAAGTTATACTGGCATGAATTTGTAGCATTTTATATACTGAACAGATGATCTTGACATGCATAAATACTCATCATGGGGGCATAGCATGACCAAAAAAACATGGGGCATACATTCAAGTCAAGAACAAGGAAATAAAAAGGAGTACCTTTTGGGTGCCATAATATTGAACTATGTTATGATGTTCAAACTGACTCAAAAGAGCAATCTCCTGAAAGAAAAAAATAAAAAAAACAGGGAAACACAAAATGAGGAAAAGTATGTCAGCAAGAAACAATAATCAACCTAGGCTGTACTCACATATAATAACTGAATCAATTACTTAATAACAGGGTATTGACATGCAAAACCAGGACACAAGACCAGACACAACAAAAGCATCTGTCACCTGTTCAAGTTGATAAACTCTTTGCTTTCCCTGATTTCCTTTGTCAAGCAATGAAACTTCCTTGACAGCAATGAAGCATCCGCCACTGGGAGGAAAGGAAAAACATAATCAATAGGATATCTCAAATAAGGGAAAGATGCAGCATAGTCGCTCTTTAAAAAGCACATTTGTACTATTTAATTCATTAGGTAAGCTTTGCAGCAAAACAAAGAACTAATTCATTTTCATATACAGTTATCAAACTAAACGTATAGGGATAAAGGTTCTATGGATAAAAATAACTACGTCAAAGTGGCAAAGATAAAATAACTACGAAATTGCATTCCCATTCCCCTATTAAAAGAAAAGACGATACCACAAAGCCTCAATCATTTCATTTCCTAACAAAACAAGCTTGGGCCTAAGGTTCAAGCTATTATCGGGCTTAAGCTCAGAAAAAAATCCAGACAGCTGATCCAGCCAAAAGTATGTCTCAGCTGGGCTTATTTGTAGAACAGGTGTCTGCTATCTCTAAAAACATAGCAACCGTAACCTCTCATATGAATCACCTTCCTCTTATGCTTAACAAACCCAAGTACATCTGCTACTCACCACCTAGAATTATATTTGCAAAAAAGGTTCCTAGCATAACTCAGTTGTCCATACATTTGCATACCACCAGGATGGCATGATATATTGGCTTGTAGTTCTCAAAAACACTTTAAACCCCATGAAGTAGGAAAATTAAGATATGCTTTAAGACTCATATAGAAACATAAAAAGGACAAGAAGCCTAAAAATCCCTTATCAAAAACCGTTTGAATTGCAATATATGTCTGAAAAAAAAAGCTTTTACTAGTGCAAATTTAGCACTTGATTGGAGCAAGGTCTCATATTCGAACAGCTATCGTCTTAAGATCTTCATTCTATAAGTTATTCTTCCAATCAAATATAAATAATGCCCTTGAAACTTCCTATCTAGAACACTCCATCAAGCTAGGCTGGTCTTGCATCACTAGTATCACTAAGGCAAATAAGGCCATCTATTTACTCTTCCATCACATAAATTTCAAAACCAAGTGGAAACCTTTCTTTAACCATCACCATTGAACACTTTAGTTATGCTTTCGTTTCTTTGCTTTGTTGAAATTAAAATAAAGTTCAAATGTTATGTAGCCTCCACCTATCTACTTCCCAAGTCCCAAGAACAGCAAGCTATCCTTCAAACGCTGATCTTTCTTACCTGAGCTAGCTTATTATATCATTATTTATCCCTCCAAGCTATTAAAGCATTTGTTTCTCCTAATTACTAATTGTTGCTTTAAATTTGTTCTTAGTTCTTAAACATATTGAAGTTTCCAATCTTAATACATATACAAGAATAAGCATTAATAAGAAACTGTAAAGGGCTTTGAGCACTTACTCAGAAATTGCTTCATACACCGACCCGAAAGACCCACTGCCAAGAAGGTCACCCTTCTCCCAGCGAGTGATAATAAGCTTCAGCCTCCCGTTCGGCGAAATTCTCTCATTCGGAGAAACAGTGGTGGTGCTGGAAGAATCATCATCATTCGACGTCGTAAATGAACACCCTTCAGAGACCGGCACAGTATATCTAATCTCAATCTCCACAGCACCCTCCTCTCCAACCTCTCCTTCTTCTTCTTCTTCTTCTTCTTCTTCTTCTTCTTCTTCTTCTTCTTTTTCATCAGAAGAGGAAGCTGCAGAAGAAGAATCAATCCTCTTTCCCACAGGGTTTCCTGCGCCTTCTGGAGCGAAATCCCTCAGAATGTCCCAAGTCGAGCATCCGTCGTCGATCACCGGAACCCTCATCGACGGCGGCGGCTTGAGCACCGGCGGCCGCACACCCTTGATCCCAACACAAACCCCAGCTGAAACAGAATTAGCAGCTGCAACATTATAAAACCCGCTTGGAACGGCCGAGTCAGCCCGAGTCAACTCAGTTGCAGCAACAGTAACAGCCCTAACTCTATCGGACAACTCAGCCATTTCTTCCCTCAATACGTCGGGTTTCGGACTATCCGGACTATCCAACCCGTAAAATCTGGAGATGGGAAGACGGTCCGAAGACGAGCGGATCTTCCTGGCCACCCAGTCCTCCTCCGATATCGAGAAGTCGTCGGGTCCGAGGCCCAAGGTCTTGTATATCCGCTCCATATCGCCCTCGTTGCCCTCGACCCGGAAGCTCGTCCGGTCCAGGTCGAACGAGCGCGTGTAGAGCGACGCCGACGACGACGAGTCATCGAGTGAGGACGACGTCGAGGCAGCGTCGTAGTCAATGTGCTTCACCGCATTGCGGCGCTCGAGCCTCGGCTTCCGGCGGTTCTTCTTCGGATCCATAGCTTTCGTTCCCTTGCTATGAGAGAATAATCGAGGTATGTGATGCATGGGGAGCTAAATCCATCTAAATTTTTCCACCTCAGCGCGGGAAATTCGATCGGAGAAAGCAAGCGACGATGTAATGAGACTTGTGTCTGATTTTCTCAGCTGATTTTCTGTTTGTTTCCCAAGAAAATAGAGCAAGAAAATGGAGGGAGGGGTTTGGGGGGCGTTTTCGGTAAACGCTGACCAAAAAGGAGAGATGGTGGGAATTTTGGAGACTGGTAAACGCCGTCGAAGGGTGAGAGAAAAAAAAGGGAAAACGCGGTGCCACGTGGCGGAGTGGGGACCACTTGCCAAGGATCTATCTAGGGCTTTTTGCAGTTTTTCTGAGAAGGCTCTCGGTTTCTTAAGCGTACGCCCTACGTCCGCGCAAAGATCTTGCTTACGTGCGTGACAGTAGACTAATGGTTGAAGTTAAAATCTAATTTTTTAACTCAAAATAATTTAGTTTCTAACTTAAGAAATAGTCTTCAATGATTTTGGTTGAAGTTTTAACTTAAAATTATTAAACAATACTCATTTAGTACTACGATTTAGTAGTATTACACTTTACTCATAAGTGAGATATCTTATCCTCACGATTACCAACACGTCTACATCAGGAGTAGTGCCAGATAGTTAATGAAAGCACTTAAAAGGCAGAAATGAAATAAAACAAATCAAGCAGGGGCAAAATCGTCCACACACTGTTAATAAACAGTGGACTCTCTCACACGATGAACACTAATTTTTGCTATATGTATAATAATTTGTGCTACGAATTAAACTAACAAACACAGAGTATTAGCAACAACAAAAGGTGTGCAGGTTGGGCTGGTCCAACCCCATTTTGCCTAAACCTTAAACTAAAGTTATATAAAAAGATTAGAGGAAACATTTGTTGAGCTTGGACTGACAAACAGAACACAATTAGGTTGAACTAATGAATATTCCAGTTTCTCAAAAAAAAAAAAAAAGCTGGGGCAACCCATTAAGAATCAACCCAGATCCACCTAAATTCCAAACCTGAGTTGGCAATTGGAAATATAAAAATATAATTTCATTTTATATAGATGGCTGCAGGCATATGGTATGGATAATAGATTTCTCCCGTTCTTGTCACTAGGTAAGTTTGATTAATCTACTCGCTTCACAAATCCCATAAGTTATATTTATACAACTGTTCAATAATATATAGATTGTAGTCTTACAAAAATGATATATAGATTATAATTGGGTAATGACGTTCATCGCATTAATGAAGCAAGTTTCAGTTCAACCTAACTCATGTGGTTCTAGGTCCAAAATCTTATATATCGAAAAATTGAAGCAAATGACATAAAAAAAAAAAGATTCAAAACGGTTCAATCGAAGTAGATAAATTCTTAAGAAAATAATCTTTCCACCTTCCATGGAGAAATTCAAATTTTCTATTTAGGCATTTGGCCATTTCTGATTCAACGAATACAAAAAAAGATGAAATATTGAATAAAACAATTAAAACGAAACATGATAGCAAAATTGATTATATGTTGGTTGTGCTTTTTACATGATACATCTACCATGGAAATAAAAAGGCAATTTAAATTCTGGAAGGTTAGTTAGGATGATGACAATTCCAAATAAAGATATAGCTTCTTTTTTTTCCTTCTTTTTTGGCGATTAAATAAATTCTAGTTTGGTCTGGAAAATAAAAACAAAACAAAGAAACAAACAAGTACCAGTTCATGGTAGGCCAGTAGCTATTTCTCCGCAACGCTGTTGATAAGTACGAAATAGCATATTAAATAAAATAAAAACAATAATATAAAATTGGTTAAAAATAAAAAGACAAAAAATCTTTTTCTTTTTCTTTTTTTTCAAAATATACGATTTATCTACACTAACGGGTGTAGCGTGGGGAAGTAGACTAAGTCTCGTAATAGGCTAGCCGTAATAATTTGGCGAAAATCGAACCTAAGATCTCTCACTTACAAATGAAGAGAAATTTCACTAAACCGTAATACTAAGTGACAAAGAGACAAAAAGTCTTGATACTTGATAGAGTTTATTGACTATATTGCATACAAATGGTGTGTGTAGGGGTACCTCTAAATGGGGCACCAAATTGTTAGAGCAAGTCCATCCCTAAAAATACGTTGGCCCCCAGCCCATTTAATTCACTCAAATGGATAGTGATCGACCCCAATGAATAGTACTTAGCCAAATGCATCTCCATCCCTAAAAAATGTAATGGCACATAGTCTAGTCAATTCGTATAAAAGTATTATTAATTTTTTTTATAAAATAATATAAAAAATTAGTTTTAATTTCGGATAGGATTTTTAACCAATCTTGTCACGCCACGTGTTATTATCTGAAAGTACTATTTTGTGGGTAGATTTCCGATAAGATTTTCAACCAAACCTGACACGCCATGTGTCACTATCTGTTTACAATAATTTAGCCAAGACTTTGATAAGATTTGCAACCAATATTGTCACGCCACGTGTCATTATCCGAAAGTACTATTTTGTGGATAGATTTTCGATAAGATTTTCAACTAATCCTGACGCGCCACGTGTCAATATATGTATTTTAAAATAATTTTTAATAATTTTTTTATTAATTTTTAATATGTTAATTAATCTGGACCGTTGGATTTGAAAAAGATTGATAACCAACAACCCAAATTTGGACATGTGGCCGACTGTCATAATTCAGACCGTTTGCTTCTTCTTTTTTATGTTTTTTGGCCGAAAATCATGGACCGTTAATCTAGGAATTGAACGGCCCAGAAGGCGCCACGTCACTAGCCATTGGTCTTGAATTTCAAATTTTTTTACCATTGGAAATCCAACGGCCGAAGACACGCCATGTGGCTTCTCCCCACTCCCCTTTATTGCGCTGCAATGACGAGCCTCACGATCTTTTTCTTGTCAGGAACGCATGCCCACGTGCGTTTCCCAAAAAAACTCAGTGTGCCTCATTGACGCCGGCGTGATGTCACATAGGCCAGGACATTGCTCAGCACATTTTGGGCCGGCCTACATGCTGGCTTGGGTTGTGGGCTGGCCTATTTCGCTTGGCTGGAGTGTATTTTGTGTAGTCCAGCCTATTTTTCAAGCTTTGTCCCAGCCTACCCCATTGAGGTGGAGTTGCTCTTATAGAACATCTAAATATAGGACACTAATGTTATTTGTTCTACATGTACAAACAACTTGGCCAACAATATAGTCACCAAATATGATACATAATGTCATGTTTTATGTAATGTGTAAGTGCCTAAATTCCACACCCAATATTTTTTTTACAATTTTTCAAAAAGAAAATTTCTTTTTTCCTAAAATTGTGATATAAGTATTTTTATAACAAATAATATACAATTTAATTACCACGAATATTGTTTGAGCATATATATGACTAGTATGAAATAATTATTGTTGACACTGTAAAAAAAAATTATTATGCACTTACGTGTACATGAACATATGAAAAAGAAATTACACTTCAAAGAGTGCAAAATAATTTTTCACATCACCAATAAAAATTTGCGAATAAATTGATGCTAGTCTCTTGCAACATGCTAACCATATGGCAATTGGTTTTTTTTTCCAATTTATTTAAAATACTAATTTTATATTTATTTTAAATTTCAAACAAATAAACAGTAAAAACTTTTTAAAAATTCAAAAAACAAATATAAAAACTTATGAATTTTTAATTTTAATATTTTAATTAGAGAGGGGCATTCTTAAGCTTCTTTCATTTTAGGGTGCTAGCTTTATATACTAGCATATGGGCACACACAAAGTGTGTGAGAAAATTTTTTTATTTTTGTTTTTGAAATAGAAGGAGAGAGGAAAAGAGTGATAGAGAATGTGGAAGTGTGAAGGTTTTTTTATTTTTATTTTTATTTTTTATTTTTAATTAGAGATATGTTAGGATTACATGTAGGTGAGATTTTGAAAAAAAAAAAGCAAAATTTGGTTGTGTGAAATTACATTTCTGCCCCATATTTCTTATTCATGTTCTGTTTTAATTAGAGAGTTAAACTATTAATTTCATAGAATTTTAGTTGACAATGAGTGTTTTATTAATTAGTAGAGATAGATAATATATATATATATATATGTTGTAAACATTCCTAGAATAAGTATGATTGTGTAAATCCTAGATTAGATTTGATTCTAGTTATCCTTTCCTATTACAACTTGTATTACTTGGAGGAGAAGGAATATCTTCTCTCCCTTTACTATTATAAATAAAGGCACAATGTAGGAGGGATAACAACACACACATTCCCCTACAATTCTACAAACACACATCTCTCTCATCTCTCTCCACTGCCGCCGGCCCTCTCTATATTGTCAGATAAAAATAGACCACAACACATTATCAGCACACTCCTACCGCTGCGCTTAGGAATCTGACGTTAGAGATTTTTTTCTGCATCAAACCAGTTCATCCATATCATCACGCAATCAGGTTCTTTCCAAACAACGGCTTTTAACTCGATATTTTGCAAGCCCTGATAGCATGAACATTCACCATGATGCATGACCCAACTTTACGTTTAACGTATTTTAGATTCTACATAAATTGTGTATGCTTCATCACCAAAATTGCTACAATTATGTGAATTTGATATTTGCCATGAATTGAATCTTACATAAGTACATGCATTGAAACTATTATTTGCATATGCATCAAAGTAAATATGTGATTCATTGAATTATACATGCATATAATATAATTGAATTAAAAATAAAAATTTTGCGATTGGGGAATTAGGGTTCTTCGAACCCGTGCCTTTGCATCACGCAAGGCTACAACACAACCAGGCCCGCAGCCTGCGATGGCTAGCCCATCTTCTTGCAAGGCCTGCAGCCTGCATTCCCATGCTTTCCCGAGCCGAGAGCCCGACGCCCATCGCGTCCCCAGCAAACCAACCCCGACACCTTTCATGGTGTCGATTGGCCACGGCATGGCCTGCAGCCATTGCTTTGAACCTCTGGTTCACTTCGCTGACGACTAGAAGTCGTCCCACATTTCAAATTGAACTGAGATTCACCGGAATCTCGTTGGATTTTTTTAATTCGATTTCAATTTTTTTAGGGTTTTATAGTTGTTGATACGTTGAGATTTCCTTATCTCCGTGGTTGTCCACGACAACCGTGACTCATTCTGAGCTCCAACAACCTCGACACGACCACCTGCAGTGGCGCCGTCCACCTTTTCTAGTTTTTTCTTCCCCTGCCAAACACACCCAGCACGGCTGGGATTTTTTTTGGACCTTTCCCCGAGCCCTATCCGGGCTCTGTCTCTCAGCCCCATATGAAAAAAAAAACAATTTTTTGCTGGGCTCGCTTGCAGCGGCCCAGCCCGCAAAGACAAAATTTTTTGTTTGTTTGTTTATTTCCTGGGCTCGCCTGCTGCGGCCCAGACCGAAAAAAAAAAGAAATTTTTTTGTTTTTTTACGCCAACCTGAAGTGGCCCGCGCGCGGAAAGAAATTTTTTTTTTGGGGGGGTCTACCTGCAGCAGCCCATTCCCTTCTCACCCCGTGAGCCTGCAGCCTACACCCGGGGATTCTCGGCCTATATTTTTAGGCCCCGCGATTTTATTATTTACTATTTTTAAATAATATGGATTTTTATATTTTCACCCACATTTTAATTTGGCCCCGAAGACCCACATAAAATTAATTCAATTATCATTATACAATATTTTTGCATATATTTGTTGCATATTTGTTTGCATATATATTTGTGTATGCCTGCAGGAATATATGAACCTGAAGTTCATAATTACTTTGAAACCCGAAGTTTCTTATAAACATGCCTTGTTTGAAAACCTGAAGTTTTCTCTTAAACATATCACCCATGAAAACCCGAAGTTTTTCATGCAAAATTAAACCAATACATGTCTATTAGAACCTGTATGTTCTACTCCTATGTGAATGGATTGATTTTTCTCCATTACACTAACCACATCTTGTCCATCTATTTGTGATAGGAACATGTCGAATTTGAACAAACTCGACTTCACCACTTTAGAGGTATCTGGAAGGAACTTGCGTCCTACTATTGAAGAAGCAACAACTGAACCTGTTGGCGAAGCTGAAAAAGCTACTGCTATGATCTTCATCCGAAGACATATTCATGACGCTCTGCAAACTGAGTACCTTGCTGAGGAGGATCCACGTGCATTATGGGTCGCTTTGGCTGATCGTTTCGAACACCAAAAGGACATATTCTTGCCTGAAGCAAGACATGACTGGTAGCACTTACGCTTCCAAGACTTTAAGTCTATGAATGAATATAATTCTGAAGTTTGTCGAATCCGATCACTTCTCAAGTTTTGCAATGAAACTTTGACTGAAGAGGATCTCCTGGAGAAGACCTACTCGACCTTCTCTGCTTCTAATATTGTCCTGCAGCAATAATATAGAGCTCAGAAGTTCACTAAGTTCTCGGATTTGATCTCTGTTTTACTTCTTGCTGAAAAGCAGAACCAGCTGTTGATGAAGAATCATCAAGCTCGACCTACTGGGGCTACTGTTGTGCCTGAAGCACATTATAGCACTAATCAGCACCCAAAACGCCAAAAGAGGCATGGTAAGGGCGGCCAGAAGCCATCCCACCAAGGTCAACAGAGTCAAGGCTCATCCAAGGGAGGAAACAAAGCCCAGAAGCGCCCAAACCTCGCTCCTAAGGCCCCGAACTTCAAGAATAAGGGCAAAGCACTTGCCACAATGAATGACGATATGTGCTATCGTTGTGGTTCAAAGGACTATTGGTCCCGTATTTGCCGTGCTCCCAAGAAGGTTGTAGATGAATATCATTCTCGTCGTAAGAAGTTTGAATCAAACTTCATGCAAGTGGACGAACTGGAGACTACAAAGATTGAGGTTTCTGACTTTCAGAAGGATACCACTCCTATGGAAGATTAGAATCTTAGACATAGACTTTTTTTTAGTTGAAATAAGACAATTGGGGCCGAATTCCACATAGTGGCCGCACCCCACCTTGTTTTTTTGTTGATTTTGAACAATTTTCCTTCAAGTTTTGGATTATTAGTTGGCAATTTATTTTGGATATTCAGTTTTAATCCTTGAATAAATGAAATTATTTTGAATTGATACTTGTTTTTATAAACTTTTATGCATGTGACCAATTCAAATTAATTTTTCATTCTAGGTATGACTAGTGGGAAAGTTAGTTGTCTGCAGATAGTGCAACCACTGATAGGAGCATATTTATGCGCCTTAGTTAGCTAGTTCTTATGCATTTTCATTATGTTTTCTGAGTTTAAAGTAGTCCTTTAAGCTAGTTTCATGTGTTTTCAGGTTTTAAGGGCATATTACATAAAATGATGCAAATTGGAGCATTTTAGAGCAAAATTGAGCTGGAATGGAGTGTATGCATATGGAGCACAAGGAATGGACAAGTTTGAAGGTCAAAGGAGCCTAAGAGATGAAGAAATGAAAGTGAAGAACAAAGAATGCAGAAGTGGAAACCAAAGTTTCTAAAGTTGGAAGTTTCTATTCTTTGAGGTTTCCATTTTTGAGAGTTTCTATTCTTGGCTTTGGGCTTTTAGATGACCTATCCTCATCCTCTTAGACTTGGGCCGCACCTTTCCCCTTTCTAGAAACCCTTTGCCTTGCCTTGCAAGGCATTCTAGAAGGCCCATCCTTTACCCTATCCAACCAGCCGCACCCTAGGCCTTTTCCCATTAAAAATCTGATTGTTTTAACCTAATTTCTGATGGATTTGGGCTTCTAGAAACCCTAATCTGATTTGCTAGGGTTTTTAAGTGCCTATATATACTCATTAAACCTTTTGGCCGAATATACCACCTCCCATATTCATAAATCACGCCAGAAATTCACCCTTGTGCTTTGCCACAGTCTTCCACCACCATTCTCCCAAATTTCTGCAGAAAACAACCCCTTGCCATAGCACCCATCAACCCTAAACCTTTCTATACCATTCCCCATCCATTCTACACCATAAATACCACCCAAAACTTGTTCTAAACTTCTCTGCCGCAGCAAAGAAGAAGGAGAAATCGTTGATGCGCTTGCTGCCAAGTTGGAGCGTTCTAGGTGTTTTCTTTCTTTGGATTTTAATTTCTAAATTTATGTATCGTTGCTTTGCGAGTATGAGGAACTAAACCCCCCCTTGGCTAGAGGGGGATTCAAAACCATGTTTATGCTTGCTATATGATTTGATTACTTCTAATTGCGTTTCATAAGTTGTGAATTCAATTTACTTATCTATATGAATTAAAACTGGTTTGTGTATGTTGGTTAAGAGGGCCCGCTTAATTTGCATGCATGAATTTGATGCTAGGATATAAGGGAATTTCAATTAATTGTTATGAACTTATATTCACAAGTAGTAAAGGTTGTTGATCACAATCGTGTTAAGTAAATTCTTGGCATAAGTTTCATGCAATTCATAGTAACAAGTGCCTCGTCAATGCTTATGGTTTTCATAGAACTTAATGATTCTTGCATGTGTCTCTATTATGCGCTTTCATGTAGGGAACTTGTGGGGAATGCTTTGGGTTGTCGTATGCAATTCATCCAATTCAATAACTTAAGGAAAATCTGAGGGAAGCGGACCTAATTAACTTGGGGCGTTGAGAATTCATGGTTTATTGAGAAGCAATTGGAAATCGTTTTGTATGCAAGTGTGACATGTGTGGAGAAGAACCCCTTAGCTAGCCTTCCATCCATTCACTTTAACCAATTTCGTTTTAAAATCTGTTTAGTTTAGTTTACTTGTTTTGTTTTTAAATTCGTCCAAAATCAATCCCCCTTTACTTTGTTGAGTCATATTAGTTAGAAATCAATTTAGTTTGTGTTTTTAAGTGTCTTGAGTCAAGTTATAACCAATTTTCGTCCAAATTCTTCCTTGGTGTCAGAAACTGCCCAGAAAGTGTTTTTAAGGCAGTTTTGAGTGTTTGTTTGCTGTTTTGAGTCTTTTGGTTTGTTTTGGTGTTTTAAAGTTTAGTTTTGCATTCTTTGAGTCTATTTTAGTGTTTTAAACTTGTTTTTACGTATTTGAGTCAGTTTTCAAGTGATTTAGCAATCCCTCCTAATCCCCGGCCTAGAACGATCCCTACTTACATACTTTGCTACAATTGATAAAAAGAGGGTTAATTTGAATGCTAGTTAATACCATATCAACCACACATACTGTTTTGTGTGAACGCATCTATTTCACTAACTTCGTACCTAAGAATGCACCTCTGACAACCCTCTCAGGCCCATCCAACCTGATAGAAGGATACAGTAAGGCACGTATAATGTTGTCCAATGGTACAATCTTGACCATTGCTGAGGCACTCTATTCTCCACGTTCCGGAAGAACGTTACTAAGTTTCAAGGACATTAGAGATAACAATTACCACGCTGAAACCCACGTAGAAAACGGAGTTGAATTTCTGTGCGTAACTTCCTACGAATATGGCCAGAAGCGTATTCTAGAGAAGATGGAGCGTAACCCGAGTGGTCTGTATACTACGACCATACGCCCCATCGAATGCCATTATGTGGCCGGCCCTACCACAGGGACCGCTCACGAAATTACACTTTGGCATGATCATTTGGGACATCCTGGACGAATAGCGATGCGCTGTATCCTCAAAACTTCACACGGGCATCCACTAACCCGAAGCTTAGGTTCAATCCATGAAATCGCATGTCAAACATGTTCTATGGGAAAGCTTATTACTAAGCCTTCTTATAACAAGATTCGTTCGAATCCTCCTATTTTTCTACAACGGATTCATGGGGACATTTGTGGACCGATTCAACCTCCATGCGGACCATTTAGATATTTTATGGTTTTGGTTGACGCTTCTACACGTTGGTCACACGTATGCTTGTTGTCCACAAGGAACGCTGCATTCTCCAAACTGTTGGCTCAGGTTATCAAGCTCAGGGCTCACCACCCTGATTATCCGATCAAATCTATTCGATTGGATAATGCTGGAGAATTCACAACTAAAACTTTTGATGACTATTGCATGTCGGTTGGGGTTGAAGTTGAACATCATGTACCCCATGTTCACACCCAGAACGGCCTGGCAGAGGCTTTCATTAAGCGTTTACTAATGATTGCTCGATTATTGGTCATACGTACCAAGCTCCCGATCGCTGCTTGAGGCCATGCAATATTGCACGCAGCAAAGTTAGTCCGCCTGAGGCCTGTTGCGACACAACCATTTAGTGCCCTTCAGTTGGTCACCGGATGCGAACTCGGCATATCGCATCTGCGCGTTTTTGGTTGTGCGGTCTATGTGCCGATTTCACCGCCCTTACGTACAAAAATGGGGCCTCAGCGAAGGATGGGAATCTATGTCGGATATGATTCTTCTTCAATTATTCGTTACTTAGAACCTTTGACAGGCGATCTGTTTACTGCTCGTTTTGCGGATTGTCACTTCTATGAGACAGTCTTCCCGCCGTTAGGGGGAGATAAGAACGTCAACGTTCCTAATGAACGACGCGAATTATCGTGGACGACTCCCACTTTGTCTCATTTAGATCCCCGCACCACTCAGTCTGAAGCTGAAGTGCAGCGCATATTAGATCTCTAGAGCATAGCTCAGAGCATGCCAGATGCTTTCACCGATCTAGCGCGCGTGATAAGATCACATATTCCAGCTGCGAATACGCCTGCAAAGATAGATGTACCAAATGTACGACGGACTACCCTCCTGGAAGCCCGAGACGCCAATTCTGGTGATCCACGTACATTAGCGGCTAGCCAATCATCTGCCCCTACACAAAAGCGTGGCAGACCCCTTGGTTCAAAGGATTCACACCCCCGGAAGAGGAAAACCACGGCACAAGGTCCTGAAGAGCCTACCGTGAATCCGACTATCGCTTACTCATTTTACCCAACTCATGAGGAAATTCTAGATTATGGAAGTGTCCTTGAAGAGACGAATCCTCCTCCCGAGAATCGTGAGATTTCGGTCTATTATGCTAGCTTATATGATGTGTGGCGTAGAAATGAGATGATTGTTGACGATGCATTAGCATTTGCAGTAGCTACTGAGATCATGTTGAGCGATGACATTGAACCGCGTTCCGTTGATGAATGTCGACGTAGAGCTGATTGGTCAAACTGGAAACAAGTAATCCAAGTCGAACTTGATTCACTTGCGAAACGTAAGGTGTTTGGACCTGTAGTTCCTACTCCTCCACATGTGAAGCTCGTTGGCTACAAGTGGGTTTTCGTTCGGAAGCGTAATGAGAAGAAAGAAATTGTGCGTTACAAAGCTCGTCTTGTAGCACAAGGTTTCTCACAACGCCCCGGGATTGACTATGACGAAACTTACTCACCCGTTATGGATGTGATTACTTTTCGATACCTTATCAGTTTGGTAGTTTCCCAAAAACTGGATATGCAGCTGATGGACGTAGTAACTGCGTATCTCTATGGGGATCTTGATACGGAAATTTATATGAAAGTTCCCGAATGACTTACATTGACTGGTTCAAATATTTCCAAACCCCGGAACACGCTCTCAATTCGGCTGAGGCGTTCACTATACGGTTTGAAACAATCCGGAAGAATGTGGTATAACCGTCTGAGTGAGTATTTGACTAGTCAGGGATATGTGAACAACGAACTATGCCCTTGTGTGTTCATTAATAAGTCACATTCCGGATTTGCGATTGTTGCAGTATATGTCGATGATATGAATCTCATCGGAACTCCTGAAGAGCTCGCGAGAACTGCTTCGCACCTGAAGTCGGAATTTGAGATGAAAGATCTAGGAAAGACTCAATACTGTCTCGATCTCGAGATAGAGCATTGTTCGGATGGAATCTTAGTACATCAATCGAACTACACCCAGAAGGTGTTGCGCCGTTTTAATGAGGATAAAGCGAAGTCTTCGAGTACTCCTATGGTCGTTCGTACGCTAGATGCAAAGCGAGATCCCTTCCGTCCGAAGGAAGATAATGAAGAGATTTTGGAGCCTGAAGTTCCTTATCTAAGTGCGATAAGCGCTTTATTGTACTTAGCTCAATGCACTAGACCGACATCTCCTTCGCTGTTAATCTTTTGGCAAGATACAGCAATGCACCAACACGCAGACATTGGACTGGCGTGAAAGACATCTTCCGTTACCTTAAGGGTACTACAGATTTGGGCTTATTCTATCCCTACGAATCCTCGAGTGATACCGCACCCTATGCTCATCGGGTTGATTCTCGCCTTGTTGGTTATGCCGACGCTGGATACTTATCTGATCCGCACAAGGCGCGTTCTCAAACGGGTTATGTCTTTACCGTTGGAGGCACCGCAATATCTTGGAGGTCAACTAAATAGACCTTAGTTGCCACTTCGTCTAACCATGCTGAAATTCTCGCCCTACATGAAGCAACTTGGGAATGCTTTTGGTTGAGAACAGTGATGGGCCATATTCGAAGCTCATGTGATCTTCATCCCGCCGTTAATGCCCCGACGACGATTTTTTAAGACAACGCAGCTTGCATCGAACAGCTCAAGAAGGGTTACATCAAATGAGACAACACCAAGCATATTGCGCCGAAGTTCTTCTTTACACATCAACAACAAGCGCATCAGAAGATTGAAGTCACGCAAATCCGATCATAAGACAATTTGGCCGACCTCTTCACCAAATCACTACCGAATGCGACGTTTCAGAAGCTTGTTCATGGAATTGGTATGCGTAAATTTTCTGAGTTGTAACTTTGCTATTTCTCTCTGGAATTATGTCAAACTCAGGGGGAGTATCTTCTGGATACTTGCTTGATCTTAATGTACTCTTTTTCCCTACGATTAGGAGCATTTTTCCCACTGGATTTTTGCTACCTAACTAGGTTTTAACGAGGCACCCACCTTGGGCTGGTCATATCCCTGATGACGTCCTGTAGACGTTTCTTTTGACTTTGCATTTCTCACGCATTTTTCCTTAGACTATGGATTTTGTCCCTACTTGGGTTTTTTCCATAGCCTTAGGGTTTTTTTTAGTGAGACTTACTACTTATGCAAGTTCCTACCTTATTGAGAATAAGCGTTGTTCCTTGGAATCAGTGCCGACGAGTCGACTTCCTCAACTTTTGCATGATGCTAAATCTACCTTAAGTATTTGCACACTCAAAGGGGAGTGTTGTAAACATTCCTAAAATAAGTATGATTGTGTAAATCCTAGATTAGATTTGATTCTAGTTATCCTTTCTTATTACAACTTGTATTACTTGGAGGAGAAGGAATATCTTCTCTCCCTTTACTACTATAAATAAAGGCACAATGTAGGAGGGATAACAACACACACATTCCCCTACAATTCTACAAACACACATCTCTCTCATCTCTCTCCATTGCCGCCGGCCCTCTCTATATTGTCAGATAAAAATAGACCACAACAATATGTATATATATATATATAGATAATCAAGGGCGTATTGAAAATCTTTATTTGGTTTTCCGCATGTATTTTCTTCTTCTTCTCTTTTTGCCCAACAATTGCTATTTTCTATATATTTTTATTATTTATCTTTTAGACAATGCTATTTATGATATTTAATTTTTTTTAATAGCCACTTAGTACTACAAGATATTCTTTTTTACTTATAAGTGAGAGGTTTTAAATTTGATTCTCGTCAAAGTGAATTTGAATCACATAATATCGTTTGTTAAAAAAAAATCCTGAAACATTTATTAAGAAAAAAGGTCATTTAAAAACAAAATTTTCTACTTATGTCCCATGTTCTAAAAAAAGTCTGAAAACGTCGAATGGAGAAGTTCATAGGCCCACAGCCATCTATAATACAAGGTTAGGCACTGATAGGTTAACATCACAGTTCATACATAGTTGATATACCAAGTAGGGTAGGCTACCAAATACCCCAAACTATCACAAAGTTGTCAATTGTCCCCTTAAACTATTTTTCTTGCTAATTTACTCCCTTGATTGGTAAGAGGCTGCTAATTACCCGCATGTCGTTAGATTTTAGAGAATTTCATCCAATTCTCATCAAATGGTGTCATGTAAGAGGCATGTGACACAAGTCAAGGACAAACTTGAAATTCGACTAGAGAAATCAATAAGATTTGAGAGAGTTTCGTCCAAATAGTTTGGGGAAAGGGGGTAATTGATATCTTTGTGATAGAACGGTGGGTTCTTTGCAGTTGGAAATACGTCACATGTCTCTCACATGATATCACTTGCGAGGTTTTATGAGTTTTATTACTACATATTATTCTGTTTGCTTTGACACTCTCATTTACTCATTGTGCCGACAATTTCATCAATTGTTCTTACTTCGTTGTTGAAGACTTGATGCAACATTTTATTTGAGTACTTATACACTCATGGGAGATTGTTGCAATCCTAGTTTAATTAGAAATGTGATTGCGTAAATCCTTATTGGATTCTATAATATCTTTTAGATAGGGGAAAAGATTCTCTCCGGATCCCTTCCATCCGGAAGATCCTTCAATCTTAGCCGTTCAAAAGAAAATCGAATGGTAAAAAAAAAAAACGTTTTGACGCCATCAGAATAGGAAGAAGCTACGATGGCAGCAGCAGCCATCGGATCCTCTGCATCAAATCCCCAACGATGGTGTTAATGGCGGGAGGGGTTGAGGGGGCGTAGAGGTGGAGGAAACGATGACGTCATTGGGATCGTAGTAGGGATTGATGGCTTCGTGGTCTTGTTTGAGGCAATGTTGAGATCATGGCTTTGCAGACCTGTTCGAGGAAGAAGATGAAGCTGCGATGGCTTCATGGCTACGCTGGAGGCGAAGCTTGCAGGAAATTTTCAGGATCCGACTGGGAGGGATCCAGAAAGGATCCTTTCCCTTTAGATAGTGTCCTATTTAAGTTGTATCACTTGAAAAACAATGATTCTCTCTTTGTTATTATTATAAATAAAGGCACAATGAGTTATGTGGAGCAAAAAATATTCACTAGGCGACACGTGGATTTTTGGACAAAAGAAGACAAAAATACCCTTGAGGCATAACGGAATTCCTACGCGCAAGCAGCGGGCAATCATCTTTCAACCAAGTCAAAAGTGCCCAAAATAGGTAACAATTTAAAGCCTATTTCATCAAATCTTTTCTATAAGGTAATTCCCAAAACCTAATTTATTCTATATGTTTTATATTCCATTATTTAGCTAATCAATTAGCTAAATAATACATTCCCTTCATATTTCCTAAAACCTTTCTTTAAAAATCATAATAATTGACTAATTAAGGGATTAATCACCTAATCAATCCCTTAATTGTCAATTAAAACACTCATTCAACCCCAAAAACAAGCAAAGGCTGGCCATCCCCATTCAAAAAGGAGTTCACAACTTTTTCTACCCTTTTTCATCATTTCTCCCTTTTTATTACACTAATTAGCTAGCCAATTAATTTTATAACCTTCCCTTTATGTTTAATTAGCCAATTAATCATAATAAGTTGGCTAATTAAACCAAAATTAAACCTAGAAAAACCTACCTAGTGGCCGACCACTCCCTCTCCAAAAGGGATCGGCCTATCCCTATAAATAGGCTCTCATTTTCACCAAAACATCATTCCAACACACTTGCAAAATTCCTAAAATTATCTAAACACTTTTTCTCTCTAAATTCTAACTTTGGCATCAAAGGTTCTTCGGCCAAAGCCCCCCCATTCATCGTGGGCGCGTGAGGCTCTTGGCCTTGACCTAAGGTATTAATTGTTTTGTAGGTGCAATTTTGTCCAAGATCAAGGAGGAAGAAATTTGTATCCACAAATTGGTGCTTTCATTGAGAGTTGAAATCCATACTCGTAGAAGACTCTCGCACAAAAATGTTTTTTCTCTATTTTCTAGTCCATTTTGAATATTTTTCATACGTTCTTATTATTAGAATTTTTTACTTGCAAAGGTTCTTTGATAAAACGTATAAGAAAAATATAATGGCTAGAAATTTAGAAAATTCCACAAGTGAAAATTCTAGTACTCAAGAAATGGGATCGCGGAGATCCACGAGGCAAAATACAGTCGTAAACAGAGTGGCACCACCACTACGAGGTTCCACCATGGCCCAAGTCGTGCCATCCAAGCTTGCATGGGCTCGAGCCCAAGTCTCGCATTCGCATGCACCACGCACTAAGCAGCCTGTTCCCGTGATCCAGCCTGCTTCCGTAGCCCAGCCTGCTCCCGCAACCCAGCCTGCTCTCGCGGTCCAACTTGCTCCCATGATCCAGGCTGCTCCTACAGCCCAGCCTGCTCTCATGGCTTCCCAAGCAGCCCAAGTCGACTCGAGACTATCTCAACCATCCGAACCAATCATTGAGCCGGTGGCATTTACACCGCATTTCTCCGCGGATTTGACATTTCCCAACTCAAATCTCGTACCCGGAGTATACTACCATTCCACTGCTAAATGAGGCACTTTCCATCCAAGCTCTTCCAATCCAAATGGCGAACAACACTTGTCTCGACAAGTCATAAAGTTGACGAGCGTTCTTGCTCAACAAACAACCTTGGTGAATCAACTTTTGCAACGTACCGAGATTCAACGTGCCCCAAATGAGGTATCCCGAAGTAGGACAAGGGCAGACGATGAACCTCTCAAGCAACGTCCAGGGAAGCAACCACTCAACCAATCATAAACCGAGCACTCAGGCAGTGTACACTCCCGATTGGGCATCCGAGATAGCGTATACTCCCGTCTTAGCACGCGGAGAAGCGTGCACTCTTGACTAGGCCCACGGGCACGTATACATTTACGGTTGGGGCCATGTTTCGATAATCAACATGGGCAGCCTTTTAGGCAAAGCGTTCATTCGCGGTTAGGCCCGCAATGAGCATCATCCACATCACATCGGAGCAGGCAGCCTGGCGAATGGAAGGAAGCAGTCATTCAATCCGGCTCTAGTTCAACCGGCAGCCTGCAAAGAAATCCATCGCCTGCTAGGAACCCATCTCATACACCACAGCCACGACATAGACGAGCCGAGCGTGTAAAAGAGCAACCTAGACCGGCAGGTCAAGACCAGGGGCAGCTGAGAGCTCTGCTACCCCAATAAAGGCAAACCCAAGAAGAGGTAGAAAGACTTTTCAATGAACAGATGCGTGATTTTCGACGCAACGAAATGGCTGATGAAGCCCTAAGGCGGGATATGACCAACATAAGTAGGTCACCTTTCACAAACGAGATCGAGCAGGCAGAGCCTCCATGCAAGTTTAGCATGTCGCACTTCACATCTTTCAAAGGAGATGGGGATCCAGAAAGACATTTGAGGCATTACCGAAGCGCAATGGTCCTTTATCGGAACAATGATGCCATTATGTGTAAAATATTCGCCATCACTTTACAAGGCGAGGCGCAAGATTGGTTTCATACCTTGTCGGCGTGATCCATCCATAATTTTGATGATCTTTCCTTGGTTTTCACCAAAGAATACTCATTTTATCGTTCGATCAAGAAAAAGTCCGATCACTTGTTCAACGTAAAGAAAAACCCAAATGAGTCACTTCGCGATTACATAAAGAGATTCAAAGTAGAGAAAGCGAAGAACGTCGGATACAATAACTCGATAGCAAGTGCAGCCTTCAAAAAAGGACTCCCAGCAGACCACACACTGTTCGGAGAAATAATCGTGAAAGAAGACCTAACTCTAGCAAATTCCTTTGCTCTGGCAAAGAAGCATGCACTTTGGGACGAGGCTCGACAAGCAGAAAAGACGCCCGAACAACCTCAAAAAGAGTCAACAGCTGCTCAAAGGAAGGAGGATGGAAAACAGCCCAACAAGGGCAGGCATGAGGTCAAACTCAGAGACCGACCCACAACCAAAGAAGGCCCGATAACCAAGAGCTATTCTAAGTTCTCAATTTCGATTCATCAAATCCTTCGAGACATCAAGAACGAACCATGGTTCAAGCTGCTGAAACAATCAAAATGAGATACTTCCAAGTTGAACCACACTAAGTATTGTGCATTCCACTGAGGTCCTGGTCACACAACCGAGGACTACTACACTTGGAAGAACTACCTAGAGAAGCTCATAAAGGAAGGCAAAGTCGATAGATACTTGGACAAGCCAGCTGCGCAGCCAAGAAGGAATGCAGACGGTGATGAGGAGCAGCAAACCAAGATGATTCGAATTAATGGCATTTTCACCGAATCCAAGCACTTGGGGTCCACTAATAACTCCAAAAAGAGGAAGATCTAGCATGCTTTACTAATATCACAAGTTCAAGTAGTCGATACCCAACCTGGACCTATTATTGGCTTCACTGAGCAGGATGCAGAATGAGTCGATTTCCCACACGACGATGCACTAGTAGTATTTGTCCAACTAGCCCACGCTAGAGTTGACAATGGAAATGCAGTTAACCTACTTCAACTCTCAGTCATTCAGAAGATGGGCATGGAAAGCACAATCATACGCCGAGCAGAGGTACTTACTAGATTCAACGGACACACTTCAATTGTCATCGGCCACATCACACTTGACGTGAAAACACCGCCAGTCGTCTCAAAGTAAACATTCAAGATCGTAAGCGATCCATCTCCCTACAATGGGATTCTTGGGGGACCTTGGTTAATCAAGCTAGATGCCGTCACTTCCATCAAGTATCAAAAAATTTGATTCCGCATCCCTAGATGAGAAGTCGGAGAGATCAAGTCTGACCAGCTTTATCCCGACGATGCATTGTGCAAATGTTGAAAGAATCAAAGAAAAAGACCTTTACCCCCGTAGAGGTTATTGAAGTCCAAAAGGACAAAGAGGCTACCAAATAGCAATTACAGCAGGTGGATCAAGAAGATGGCGTCCAAACAGACGAGATAGGGTGAAAACCCGAGAATGATGCCGAAGACATCATTCTTGATCCCTAACAGCCGGAAAAGAAGGCTAAAATTGGCTCACGACTACACCCAGCCGAGAATGAAGAACTCACGATTTTCCTTAGAGAAAACCAAGATGTATTCGCATGGTCACCATTCGACATGCCTAGCATTGACGTTAAAGTGGCTTGCCACAAGTTGCACGTTGATCCCACTGCCAAACCAGTAATCCAAAAGAGAAGACATTTCACACCCAGAATGAGTAATGATCATTGAGGCGAAAATAGATAAGCTATTGGAGGTTGGATTCATAGAAGAGGTAGCACAATCGGCATGGCTTGCTAATGTCGTACTAGTCATGAAGAAAGAGAATGGCAAATAAAGGGTTTGCGTATATTACACCGACCTCAACAAAGCATGCCCAAAATACCCTTATCCTGTCCCCTGGATTGATCTATTAGTAGATTTAACTTCTGGGAACCACCTGCTCAGTTTCTTAGACGCATACTCCGACTACAATCAAATAGCCATGTACGAGCCTGACAAGGAGAAAATCGCATTCGTGATAGAGCAGGGCACCTACTGCTACAAGGTCATACCCTTTGGCCTCAAGAACGCGAGAGCCACTTACCAAGACTAGTAAATATGATGTTCAAGAAGCAAATTGGAGTAACCATGGAGGTCTATGTCGACGATATCATGGTAAAGGGCAAGTAGTGATCAGATCACATTCGCAATTTGGCAGAAACTTTCAATATCCTTAGAAAGTACAAGATGAAGCTCAACCCTACCAAATGCACATTTGGAGTATCTTCAAGCCGATTCCTAGGGTACTTAGTAACCCAACGAGGAATTGAAGCACATCCCAAGCAAATCCGAGCAATCCTAGAGATGAAGTCTCCAACTACCTTGAAGGAGATCTAAAGCTTGATCGGACGAGCAGCTGCCCTCAACCGCTTCCTCTCACGATTCACCGATCGATGCAAGCCTTTTTTCAAAGCTATCAAGAATGCACAAAAAGACAAATGGGATAAAGAGTGCGAAAAAGCTTTACAAGACTTGAAGAAGCATTTCATATCACCTTCCTTACTATCTAAGCCGGAAGCAGCGGATGATTTATACATTTATTTGGCAGTCTCCGAAATAGCAGTAATCTCTGCCCTCATATGAGAAGAGCTGGGGGCCCAACTGCCAGTATTCTACACTTCAAAAGCTTTTTTCGATGTGCAAACAAGATATCCGAAGATTGAAAAATTAATTTTGGCGTTAGTTGTTACGGCTCGGAAGCTCGAACCATAATTTCAAACTCATACAGTCATTGTCATGACTCAATATCCTTTACGATCCATCTTACATAGTCTGGACGCTTCTCAACGAGTGATGAAATTGGCATTGAAACTTGCCAATATGGTTTAGTTTTTCGACCTCGCACAGCGATAAAGGCCCAAGTCTTGGCAGACTTCGTAGCGGAATTCATGCCTAGCTTAGGCGACGCAACAGAGCGGCCCAACGATGCCTCAGAAGCAGCCGAGCGCACCTTAGCCGCGCCTGCTCCATTCGATAAAGACTTCTGGCATTTGCATGTCGACAGAACTATAAAGGCTCGGGAGTAGGTGTGATCCTAGTTACTCCAGACGGCTCAATGCTCGAGCAATCGATCACTCTAGGCTTCAAAGCATCCAATAACGAAGCAGAGTACGAGGCCCTATTGGCCTCCGAATGGCAAAAGACTTGGTGGTGAAAAAGCTCACAATTCATTCTGATTCCCAACTAATCACCAGTCAGGCTACTGGGGAATACACGGTAAAACACCCAAGGATGACACAATACCTAGAGAAAATACGCCAACAGCTTGAGGCATTTCAGACTTACACTCTCACTTAAGTTCTGCGGGCAAACAATGCCCATGCAGATGCACTAGTTGGTTTAGGCTCCGCCCCCGACCACCAATTTAAACGCTCAATTCCGGTGGAATATCTAGATAAGCCAAGCATAGAGATGGAGCCGATAGCCGAAGTGTCATAGGTTGGTGTAACTCCCAACTGGCAAAGTTTTATTATAGATTACCTGGTCAGCGGCACGCTACCCACCGAAAGATTAAAGTCAAGGAAGCTCCAAATCAAGGCGGCACACTACTATATGTGGAATAGCATTCTCTTCCGAAGATCCTACACCGGACCACATCTCCGCTGCCTAGCACCTCCCGATGACTTGAAGGTTCTAAGCTCAATCCATGAATGCGTTTATGGGAATCACTCTAGAGGCCGATCCTTAGCATAGAAGGCTCTTAACGCATACTATTAATAGCCTACCATTCACCAAGATGCTAAGAAGTTAGTACAAAAGTACGATCGCTGTCAACGCTACAAACCAGTACCAGCACTGCCTGTCAGCGAGCTACACCCGCAGACGAGTCCTTGGCCATTCATGCAATGGGTAATCGACCTGGTAGGGCCTATGTCGCCTACTATTGGGGGCAGATGCATGATGATCGTGGCAATCGATTACTTCACCAAATAGGTAGAAACAGAACCCATGACGACCACGACTCAGACGGACATAGAATGCTTCATATGAATGAACATCATTTGCCGATTTGGCATCCCTCAGTCCATCGTCACCGACAACGGCCCGTAATTTGTGGGAAAAGATTTGGCGAAGTTCTTCCAAAAATACGACATCAAACAACACATGTCCACGCTAAGATATCCTCAAGACAATGGGCAAACCGAAGTATCTAACAAAATGATCCTCGACTGCCTCAAGAAATCCCTCACCGACAAAAAAGGGAAAATGGCCAGATGAGCTCCCCAGATGTTTATGGGCATATCGCACCACCAAAAGACGAGCGACAGGTGAAACTCCTTTTTCTTTGGCATTTGGTTCGGAAGCAATCATTCCTCCCAACATCATTGTGCCAAGCATCAATACTCTACTGCCAAGCATTGAGCAGAACAGTAAAGAGATGGCCAAAGACTTAGATCTGGTAGAAGAAAGGCACGAACAGACCATCACCCGCATCACAGCCTACCAGCAGCAGCTCATTTCCAGCTACAATAAAAAGGCCAAGATCCGGCAGTTCTAACCCGGAGATCTAGTCCTAAGAAATGCCTTCATCACTGCCCGCAGAGAATGCTTGAAAAAGATGGATCCCATCTGGGAAAACCCTTACAAGATCAGTAGAGTAAGCAACAATGGTAGCTACACCCTTGCCACCATGAATGATAAATAGATTGAGAAACAATAGAACGCCTACAATTTAAGGAAATACCATGTGTGACTTCCCACTATATCAAGACTCGAAGACTCAAGCAGCTCAACGGGCACCAGCTCGTAAGCCGAGGACTATCCACTCGTCATGCAGTCTTTTACAAGTAAGTTATCCGCTCATTTTGTTCATTTTTCAATAAAGAATTCAGAAGCAATTTGCAATTTGGCTTGACTGCATGTTTACAACAACTTATCTTTCCTGCACTTCAAAAGAAGAACGCACCCCCTTCTGGGACTCACCGCAGGAATTGCACCCCCCGAGGGACCAACCATGATCTCTAAAGTTGGAGGATAAACTCAACACTCCGAATATCCAAACGTGAATGAGCATGGCTACCCTAGTATAATTAGATGCACGATGGCTTGCGCCAGGATTCCTAGAAGTAACCATAATGGTCTTTTTCAAAGCTTAGCTAGTTGAAGGATTTTGGGTCTCTTGGCTTAATCCGCAGGGAACTGGGCTCTAGAGATGGATGGGGCACATTACGCGGTACACCTTACGGGCGGCTTCCCTGGTAAGAGCCTACGGATTTCCAGAAGACTGCCTACGGCTTGCCCTTCGAGCAGTATAACCACGCTAGACTTATGCAACTGCACATTCTTGTGAAAGGTTAAACAAGCTAACGTGCATACACGAAGATTTTATCCACTACCGACATGCTACGTAGTCGATAAGCTTCACCTCTGCCAAACGCAGAACAACCTACACCAAGTCCTAAAGTGTTGTGATACTTGCTACACAACCTACGAAATTGGAAAGAGTCATGGTTAACAGCCTAGTGGTTACGCGAATTCGTCTGCTTTTGTAAGTAAGGCATTCGGCTGCCAACCCTATGGCTAACAACTTTGCAAAAGTTTTACACTAATACCTACGGCTGCGTATACTACGCAGGCCTGTCTGCTTATAGAAAAGTAACACACCTGCCACTAGTCTATAAGGTTTAAAGGTTAGGGCATGGACAAAAAGAAGCAAAGATTGAGGAAAGCAAAGGAAGCAAGTTTATTAAATTTTATAGCAAAATTGATAAACAACTAGCAAATACCGAAGGAGTTCAAGCAAAAGCAACAAAGGAACACAAAGAAAATCCTAAAGGCTACCTAAAAGACTACCCTTCAATAGCTTGGACATCTCACGACTACTCGGTCGCCACACCTTCAGCAGCCTTGATGTTCTCACCAATGGCATCATCCGACTTTTTACCCTCGGCTGCCCCAGCATGGGCACCAACTTCTCCAACTACTTCAACGATAAAAGACTCAAAAGTAAAAACGAGCAAGTCTTCTGGAGAAATAGAGAACGTCTCAAAGTCTTTACCGGAAAACTTAAAGTCAGACGGCCGCCTATAAAGATGATCTACATAGCCCAGCTTGTAAAAATCAGATTGACTCTAAGTAAGCGAAGCCTCGAACCCAGCCTTCTCATCCTTCTACTGCTCATTCTCCTTAAGCGGCAAGCACGAACCCGCTGCAACTCCTCAATTTCCTTCTTCAGATGGTCGTTGGTCTTCAAAGCACTTTGAAGTTCCAACACTTGAGGCTCAAGCCTATCTACAACCTTTCTAAAGTGGATCACTTGGTTGTAAGTAGCAATCAATTCTTCATCCTTTACATAAGAAACGGAGCGAAATTCAGAGATGGAACGCTCAAAATCTTGAATCTGAGGTATGTAACGCTCGATTTCCTTCTCTGCACTTTCATACTTTACTTGGATCGCATCAAGCCTAGTTTTCAAATCCATGATCTCTTGGCGAGTGGCCTCAAGCTGCAGAGAAGTGGGGGCAGAAATGTTAGATCCCTTCTAAGCAGCAAGCTCAAATTCCAATTTCTTGATTTTTTTCGACCGAGAAGTAAGCTTTGGCAGCCATGGTTCTTGCCATCTCTTTAGCAGCCTTGGTATCCTCTTGGTCAATGAGCATAGACTCGTATGCCAGAATTGTTGTTTTCTGCATCATGGCTAGCAGAGCAATCTTCCTATACTCGGTGTGCTTCGCGAAAAGACTTGGACCAACAATCTCCTTGACGCCATCAACAAACTTGGCACATACATTCATGTCTTCAAATAGATTTGGCTTCAAAAGTGCACAAATCTCAGCAGCTTCCCCATAAACAGCCTTGGTAGATTCTTCAAGCCTACCTGAACGAGCAGTTTCCTTCTTATCAGCAGACAAGTTGGTTGCAGCAGCGGAGGAAGTAGGTTTTGGCGCCAGTTTAGCAGGCAATGGCACCTTATCACTCTTCATAGTAGCAAGTCTCTCTAAAAGTGAGACTTACTTAGCCTCAGACGAACGCTTTGGCACAACCTTCGGCACTGGAGGAACTTCTGTGCTGGGCAATCTTTTTAGTAATCGAGCTAGCAGCCTTCGGAGCAATAGGCGTTACCGGCACAAATCTAGCAATTCTTTCTTTCTCACCCTTGGAAGAAGTCAAGTCAATCACAATCTTGGGAACAATTGATGAACCCTCTCGAGCAGCGGAAACAATCTTTGGTTTTTTCTCAACAGGTATTTCTTGAGCAGCCGGAGAATCCCCGCGAGCCATCTTCGGTTTCTTTTCAGCAGGCATCTCTTGAGCAGGCGGGGACTGTTTCCTTTTCTCACCTTCATTGATAGCAGGCTCCACCACAGTGATAGGACGAGCCATCGCATCTGCCTTGATCCGTTTTATCTCTTCTTTTAGGGGTAGCCCATTTTTTTCCCTACGAAGAGGACTAAGCAGCCAACACCACTCACGATATACGGAAGGGATACCCAGAGCGACCTGTACTTTCTTCATGTCCGGAGAAACCTTAGGAGTTGAGCTGAATTCCGAATCTATAAAAAACAGAGGAAGACAATCAGAAAATTGAAGAGTAACTTGGCACTAAAGCAAAGCAACCGAGAAAATTAAGCAGTCTGCTTACCAAATATGAAGACCATTGGTACACGTAGCTCGGGGGAAGAATCAGACTTCCATTATCCACTTATCTCCAAAGTCTCTTTGGCTCAGTCATGATCTCCTTTGCTCGAGTTATCAAAAAAATTATGACAAGATCGCAGTCGCCCAACTTCGTCAATGTGACCTATGTCAAAGAAGTACCAAAATTCGTTGACGGTTAGATCTAAGTCAAAGAATTGGCTTAGATTGTGGAATCCCACCATCACACGGACCGCGTTTGGGGAACATTGAGTGAGGGCACATCTCATATAGCAAAGCACTTCTTAGAAGAAAAGCGACATAGGGAAAGTAAACCCTAACACAAAATAGTAGGGGTGGAACTTGATGGCTCTTCGAGTTCCACTGCATGGTTCCCGGCTGTTACCATCCTTAACTCACCTCACACGCACTCCCGAAGGAATGGCATGCCAATATGCTTCAAGAAAATCTTTAAACAAATCATCAGAGCTAATCTCGAAGTGAGCAGCTTTGAAGTAGCCAACCTTGATCAAAGACCCGCCTTGACGATACAACGGTGGCACACCATCATCATTCTTGTGGCTCGAGGAAGACATGCTTGAAAATTCTACAAAAAGAACAAGTGGGATTCGTTAGAGAGTTGTTTTCAAAAAAATTAAAAAATAAAAAAAAGTGTGGCAAAACAGGGAGCCCAGCCCGCGCTGGCTCCCCCATCATTCTCCACGGTCCAAGGGCTTTGCAGCCCAGCTCAGCTGACAGGGGGCAGGTGCCCCCACACCTTCTCCTTCCTCACAGCCCAGGCACAAAGGCCCAGACTGCAGCACCAACCCACGATCCAAGCCGCAGGAAGCATAGTACCCATGCTAAACTCCACGGCATGGCTTGTCTGCTCCCACCACCCACATCAACAGTGTTGCAACCTCCATGGATCCATTGTCAAATCGACCATTGTCAAGACAATTTCAAGCCCCGAGGTATTAAAAAAAAATCAAGAAGACAAGAAAAGTAATTTTTTTCTTACCTATAAGCAATGAGAAGACGAAGCAAGCAACGAAAGAAGATTCTTTGCACGGGCAAGATGTAGAAGATGGCTAGAGGAGGGGGAATAAATATCCTCTAAGCTTTCTCTCGCTTGTAGGGTGAAATAAGTTTCTCTCAAGAAGTTAATTTAATAATCCACTTAAGGGGGACTTAAATAAATTTTGAGAGGGATTTATTTCCCTTCTCCTAGAAAGATCTAATTTCCTATTAAAAGAGAGAATCATCACCAAAATAGAAAGCAATTCAAAGTTTCCTAAAGCAAGAGAATCTCTACACCTGTTGCCTTTTTTCTGCGAGCAGCCCAACAGGTGTGGGGGCATTTGTGGAGCCAAAAATATTCACTAGGCGACACGTGGATTTTTGGACAAAATAGGACAAAAATACCCTTGAGGCATAACGGGATTCCTACACGCAAGCAGCGGGCAATCATCTTTCAACCAAGTCAAAAGTGCCCAAAATAGGTAACACTTTAAAGCCTATTTCATCAAATCCTTTCTGTAAGGTAATTCCCAAAACCTAATTTATTCTATATGTTTTATATTCCATTATTTAGCTAATCAATTAGCTAAATAATACATTCCTTTCATATTTCCTAAAACCTTTCTTTAAAAATCATAATAATTGACTAATTAAGGGATTAATCACCTAATCAATCCCTTAATTGTCAATTAAAACACTCATTCAACCCCAAAAACAGGCAAAGGCCAGCCATCCCCATTCAATAAGGAGTTCACCACTTTTTCTACCCTTTTTCATCATTTCTCCCTTTTTATTATACTAATTAGCTAGCCAATTAATTTCATAACCTTCCCTTTATGTTTAATTAGCCAATTAATCATAATAAGTTGGCTAATTAAACCAAAATTAAACCTAACCTACCTAGTGGCCGGCCACTCCCTCTCCAAAAGAGACTAGCCTATCCCTATAAATAGGCTCCCATTTTTACCAAAAAATCATTCCAACACACTTGCAAAATTCCCAAAATTTTCTAAACATTTTTTCTTTCTAAATTCTAACTTTGGCATCGGATGTTCTTCGGCCAAAGCCCCCCCATTCATCGTGGACGCGTGAGGCTCTTGGCCTTGACCTAAGGTATTAATTGTTTTGTAGGTGCAATTTTGTCCAAGATCAAGAAGTAAGAAATTTGCATCCACAAGTTGACATAATACACACCTTAAAATTCACAAATTCTCTCTTCTCTCTCTTCTCGTTGCACCGTCTCTCCCTCCCTCGATAATCGTTCAGTTAAATAGCCTTTAACATCGTAACCCAAAGTTAATGATTCATTGGACAGCATTGATGAACTTGAGTAATGCGAGACACATGAAATTTAAAGGAAAAAAGTGAAATTAGTTGCAACAGTAGGGGGGTAAGGTGATACGTATGCTATTGTTCGGGGACATTTTGATAACAAAAATGAAGACATGCGTTTTTTATTAATTAATACTTTAAGAAAAATAAAATTATGATAATTTTTTCCTATTATACCTATAAAAATTTAAAATTTAAAATAAAAAAAAGAAGAAGAAGAAGAGGGTGTTCATGATACGTTTCATCCTTCCTAGTGTCGCTAAAAACTAACACAAAATTTACACAACACAACACAACCCAACCCTCACGTCCTTGCTCTCACCCAAACCCAAAGTTCTCTCCCCCTCTTTCTCTCTCCTCTCGCGCAAACAAGACTAACAAAACCCTATTATTTCAGACTCTCACAGCACTCTAACCCCATTCTTCGTTTCCCCCAATCCCCCCCCCCCTCCTCTCCTCCTCCGCCGCGCTTCCTCTCGCCGCCGCTCTCCCTCTCTCTCTCTCTCTCTCTCCTCCGTAACTCTGAAACTCTCTCTCTCTCTCTGGACTCTGAAACGCATTGTTTTCAATAGAGAGAGAATATACTGGGGGCGGTTATTAAAACGGTTACGTTTTGGTTAATCGCCAATTCACTGCGCGGGGCTAGGGTTTGTTCTCTCACCCCTCTCTCTCTATCTCTAAATTTTTTCGTATCGCTTTGGTGGAATAATTTGGGGACTCTGCAATCCTAGGTCTATTGGGAGTTCTATAGAAACAGAGAAGAGATATACAAATATAACATATATATATGTGCTAGGGTTTCAATTTCAGCGCATTTACTCGGCGTTCAGTCCCAAATTTTAGGTTTTTTTAATCGTCTCTGAGATTGAACTGTTGGATGGGTGTGAATTTTCATGTGAGAATCGTGGGTTGTTGTTATTCATTGTTGGCCTAGTGAACAAACACCCAATTGCTTCTATCTCTATTGGGCTTGAAGATGAGGTTCTGCTGAGATTGCAATTCCCTTCTGCAAATCCATCTTTCAATTGAAGATGGAGGCGTAGACAGTTTTTCCCCCTTTATATTCTTTGGGTTCCGTTGTTATCGATACCATCGTGTTGCAATTCGAGACATGCACCTTGTTCTTGGCATTGCCTTTGTTTTCCTGCTCTGGGTTCGCACCTTGGTTAGAATCTGTTTCGTTTTCTAAGTCCCATAGTGTTGGTAGATTGTAGTATATAACCCATTCAGTTGGTAAAATCGTAGCAATATCGGAGACTGTTTACTTGATTAACTGGCAGCGGCTGGGAAGCAGGATTGGTTATTTTAGGGGAAACGAAAATTGGACTTTGGCTCTTCTATATTGAAGAGTACCTTCTGGGTACAGAACTTGTGGATATTTTCATCCTTCCATAAGTTTGACAGAAGCAACTTCTAGTTGTGAAAGATACGGATAAAGCAACCGGCTCTTATTGTAGTGAGGAGTACAATTTGAGTTGTGGTAGTCACTTGCTTATCTTGGTTGATGCAAGATTGGCTCTTGAAGTGGAAGATAGAAATATTTTTGTTCAAACTCGGTATATCCGTGTCCAAATATAATAAGTTTGGGGTAAAGGACAGAGGTGGTGAAGAAGGTGAGAAGTGTTTCCGTTGTTATAGCTGATCATGTTCACTGCTCCTTATGGAAAGAAGTGAACCCACCTTAGTTCCAGAATGGTTGAGAAGTACAGGAAGTGTTACTGGGGGTGGCAGTTCAGCCCACCACTTTGCATCATCATCTTCTCACTCAGGTACTTTCCGCTATCCAAGTTTTATGGTCCCAGTGTTTTCCTTTTGATTTTATTCATACACATGCATGCTCACACATAAATACTGCGGAGGCTTCTATTACAATGGAACTTTTGGGTACATCGTCTGACTTAGGTTATGTTTGTAATTCTTATGCAGATGTTTCTTCTTTGGCTAATCACTTGAGAAATAGAACCTCAAAGAGCATAACTGATTTTGATACACCACGCTCTGCTTTCCTGGACCGTTCTTCCTCCTCCAATTCCCGGAGAAGTTCTGGTAATGGTTCTGCAAAGCATGCTTACAGTAGTTTTAACAGAAGCCACCGTGATAAGGACCGTGAGAAGGAAAAAGAGAGATCAAATTTTGGAGACCATTGGGACCGTGACTCTTCTGACCCTCTAGGAAACATTTTTACCAGTAGGGTTGAGAAGGATACATTGCGACGCTCTCAGTCTATGGTGTCCAGGAAGCAGACTGAGCTTTTGCCCCGAAGAGCTGCTATCGACTCAAAAAGTTCTGGTAATAGCAATCATCACAATGGCAATGGTTTG